>NC_060181.1:79311251-79561251 GCF_021184085.1 Oncorhynchus gorbuscha | reverse complement strand
AGAGCCATTGAGAGAGAGAGGGAGGGGGAGGGGGCAGAGCCATTGAGAGAGAGAGAGAGAGAGAGGGGGGCAGAGCCATAGAGAGAGAGGGGGGCAGAGCCATAGAGAGAGAGAGAGAGAGGGGGGCAGAGCCATAGAGAGAGAGAGGGAGGGGGAGGGGGCAGAGCCATTGAGAGAGAGAGAGAGAGGGGGGGCAGAGCCATAGAGAGAGAGAGAGAGAGAGGGGGGGCAGAGCCATAGAGAGAGAGAGGGAGGGGGAGGGGCAGAGCCATAGAGAGAGAGAGGGGGGGCAGAGCCATAGAGAGAGAGAGGGGGGGCAGAGCCATAGAGAGAGAGAGAGAGGGGGCAGAGCCATAGAGAGAGAGAGAGAGAGAGAGAGAGAGAGAGGGGGGCAGAGCCATAGAGAGAGAGAGAGGGGGGGCAGAGCCATAGGGAGAGAGAGAGGGGGGGGCAGAGCCATAGAGAGAGAGAGAGGGGGGGCAGAGCCATAGAGAGAGAGAGGGAGGGGGGGGAGGGGCAGAGCCATAGAGAGAGAGAGGGGGGGCAGAGCCATAGAGAGAGAGAGAGGAGGGGGGGCAGAGCCATAGCAGAGAGAGAGAGGGGGCAGAGCCATAGAGAGAGAGAGAGGGGGGGGGGGGCAGAGCCATAGAGAGAGAGAGAGAGAGGGGGGGCAGAGCCATAGAGAGAGAGAGAGAGAGGGGCAGAGTCATAGAGAGAGAGAGAGAGGGCAGAGCCATAGAGAGAGAGAGAGAGAGAGAGGGGGGGCAGAGCCATAGAGAGAGAGAGAGGGGGGGGGCAGAGCCATAGAGAGAGAGAGGGAGGGGGCAGAGCCATAGAGAGAGAGAGAGGGGGGGTGCAGAGCCATAGAGAGAGAGAGAGGGGGGCAGAGCCATAGAGAGAGAGAGGGGGGGCAGAGCCATAGAGAGAGAGAGAGAGGGGGGGGCAGAGCCATAGAGAGAGCCGGTATCGGCATTTGTTGGTCCTCCAGTAATCTGTATCGGTGTTGAAAAATCATAGTCGGTCGACCTCTAGTTTCGTCACCTCTCCTAGTTGTAACAGCTGATGACAAATGCTATGTGGAAGGTGAAGACAACGTTTATCAGTATGACTAATTCATTTTCCTTATGGTCCAAAACATATGTGTGTCTACAAAACATGTCTCAATTTATAGTTTCGGACTTAATAGAACAGATATCACAACTGAAACGCTTGTTTGACACACAGACACAGACACACACACACACACCTTGAAGTATTTCACCAGGATTTCAGTGAAGTTGGAGCCTTTGACAAACCAGCCGTCTGGGACCACCTCAGTCTGCAGCCACTGGATCACACGGTGCCTCAACTCATTACGATCTGCTACGTAACACACCACTGGAGAGACAGAGAGAGAGAGAGAAAATGAAAGAGGGAGGTTGAGAGTGAGTGAGTGAGAGAGAGAAGGAAAGAGAGAGAGAGAGAGAGAGAGAAGGAAAGAGGGGGGGGCAGAGCCATAGAGAGAGAGAGAGAGAGGGGGGCAGAGCCATAGAGAGAGAGAGAGAGAGAGAGAGAGAGAGAGGGGGGCAGAGCCAGAGAGAGAGAGAGAGAGAGAGTGGGGGGGGGCAGAGCCATAGAGAGAGAGAGAGAGAGGGGGGGGCAGAGCCAGAGAGAGAGAGAGAGGGGGGCAGAGCCATAGAGAGAGAGAGAGAGAGAGTGGGGGGGGGGCAGAGCCATAGAGAGAGAGAGAGAGAGGGGGGGGGCAGAGCCAGAGAGAGAGAGAGAGGGGGGGCAGAGCCATAGAGAGAGAGGGGGAGCAGAGCCATAGAGAGAGGGGGGTGGCAGAGCCATAGAGAGAGAGAGAGGGTGGCAGAGCCATAGAGAGAGAGAGAGAGAGAGAGAGAGAGAGAGGGGGGGCAGAGCCATAGAGAGGGGGGCAGAGCCATAGAGAGAGAGAGAGAGGGGGCAGAGGGCAGAGAGAGAGAGAGAGAGAGAGAGAGAGAGAGAGAGAGAGAGAGAGAGAGAGAGAGAGAGAGAGAGAGAGATGTGACACAGTCAAAATCCACAATCTAACAGGTACTCTAGCCATTTTGACACTCTCTAGTATGGTAAAGGGAATGCACACAATCCCTGTTCTGTCCAGAGCACACCAGTACCTCCCAGCTCATTATGTGCCCAAATGTACAATCCTGAGCCTCCAGTTAACTGAAGAGTGCTTATCACAAGTGCAATAAGAGACCAGTAGAACACTGATATAGCTATGAGAGAGGTGCACTATGTCTCATAAAGCTCCATAAGGACTAGAGGAAATAAGAGCTGAGATACAGAGCTCTTATTGGCTCAGAGCACACAGATCTCCCAAGTCACACTCACTCACCTGGGCTGGCGGCTGCATGCTCTGCTTTCTTCTCTGTAGACGACAAAGACAGAGAACGAGAGACAGAGACAGAGAGCGAGAAAGAGCGAGAGAGTGAGATACAAAATAGAGGAACACACAGAGAGAATGAGAACAGCTTTATTTCATTGTTTTACCATATCTAGTGTTTGTTTCCCATCCAGTGTTTTTCATCATGTCATTGTCACATTGCCACAAATGCCCATGGACATCATGACATGATGGCCTCTCTGTGATACTAGGAGAGGAGAGTAAACTGATTCATCTTCAACCTGATCAATGTCCAGGCCAACAGACAGACAAGAGGTCATTGGGCGTATAGGTTCAAAGTTCAACACTAGCTAAATCAAAGATGAGCCTGGGACCATATATGTCGCCTGTCTGTCGGATGATGATAGGATAGCCTTATATGGCCAACAGATGACCTGACAGCTCACACGTATTACTGACTGTGTCATGACAACCAGAGATTATGCCCCTGAGTACATAGGCATCAGATAGCAATAGTCATGTGCTATACACACATAAAGTTAACAAGAAAGTGTGTGTGTATGTGCATGTTTTTCCCCCACCCTGGCAGTGTCTGTCGTGGGCCACCTGGATCTTGAGGCCGGTGAGACATGCGTCTCGGTGGAGCTCACAGTGGTTGCGGTATGTCTTACCGTTACTGCCACACACTGAACGCTTGTGTGGCTTACAGCTCTAGAGAGAGAGAAGGAAAGAGAGGGAGACAGAGAGAGATGGAGAAGGTGGGTGGGAGGAGAGAGGGAGAGATAAAGAGAGCAATAAAGGGAGAGGGTGGGAGAAGAGAGAAAGAGAGAGTCTTAATGACCCTGAATAAAAAGATCATCCATTTCTTAATGACCCTGAATAAAAAGATCATCCATTTCTTAATGACCCTGAATAAAAAGATCATCCATTTCTTAATGACCCTGAATAAAAAGATCATCCATTTCTTAATGACCCTGAATAAAAAGATCATCCATTTCTTAATGACCCTGAATAAAAAAAATCATGCCAAAAGTGGCATACCTGGACACACAACACCCTCACATGCTGATAAACTCTGTTATTCACACACACACAGGCACACACATGCATAGTCACACGCACGCAGGCACGCACAAGCTCACTATCAAGTACTGTATATTCATAGTACAGTCAGTATATTCTGTATTTCTCTTCAATATATCACGTCCTGTTGTTTTATACAATATTTGAGTGATATACACTACCGTTCAAAAGTTTGGGGTCACTTAGAAATTTCCACATTTTTTTGTCCATTAAAATAACATCAAATTGATCAGAAATACAGTGTAGACATTGTTAATGTTGTAAATGACTATTGTAGCTAAAAGGCTAATTGATCATGAGAATGCCCTTTTGCAATTATGTTAGCACAGCTGAAAACTGTTGTTCTAATTAAAGAAGCAATACAACTGGCCATCTTTAGACTAGTTGAGTATCTAGAGCATCAGCATTTGTGGGTTTGATTACTGGCTCAAATTGGCCAGAAACAAAGAACTTTCTTCTGAAACTCGTCAGTCTATTCTTGTTCTGAGAAATGAAGGCTATTCCATGCGAGAAATTGCCCAGAAACTGAAGATCTTGTAAAACGATGTGTACTACTCCCTTCACAGAACAGTGCAAAGGGGCCTCGGTGCACAACTGAGCAATAGGACAATTACATTAGAGTGCCTAGTTTGAGAAACAGACACCTCACAAGTCCTCAACTGGCAGCTTCATTAAATAGTACCCACGAAACACCAGTCTCAATGTCAACAGTGAAGAGGCGACTCCGGGATGCTGGCCTTCTAGGCAGAGTTGCAAAGAAAAAGACATATCTCAGACTGGCCAATACAAATAAAAGATTAAGATGGGAAAAAGAACACAGACACTCGAAAGAGGAAGAAGCTGTACGATGGCGCCGGAGAGGAAGGCAGACGTTTTACAACCTATTGTGTTTTTTGTTCGGTTTATTTGCGTTGTTTGTAACTTAAAAAAAGCTTATTTTGTACATAATGTTGCCACTACCGTCTCTTATGACCGAAAATAACTTCTAGACATCAGGACTGCGATTACTCACCACGGACTAGCAGAATCCTTTTCTCCCTTTCATGACTCTGATGAGCCCGACGCGAATAACATACGGCTTTCTTGGGAACAGGCCCAGATCCCCGTGATGTGCGTGAAGAGGAGGTGGTGAAAAAGGGGCCAAAGTGCGGGCTGCCTTCTGAGAATTGCAGGCACTCGAATTTAACCCCCACTTTCTTCCATTCTGCTAGCAAACGTGCAATCTCTTTCCATCAGCACATAAATGTGCAACCAGAGTGAAAACAACTCTGGACAACCTGTACTCCACACACAGAGACGCATACAAAGCTCTCCCTTGCCCTACATTTGGCAAATCTGACCATAAGTCTATCCTCCTGATTCCTGCATACAAGCAAAAATTAAAGCAGGAAGCACCAGTGACCAAATAAATTAAAAAAGTGGTCAGATGAAGCAGATGCTAATCTACAGGACTGTTTTGCTAGCACAGACAAGAATATGTTCCGGGATTCCTCCGAAGGCATTGAGAAATACACCAGCACATCAGTCATTGGCTTCATCAATAAGTGCATCGATGACGTCGTCCCCACAGTGACCGTACGTACATACCCCAACATGAAGGCATGGATTCCAGGCAGAATCCGCACTGAGCTAAAGGCTAGAGCTGCCGCTTTCAAGGAGCGGGACTCTAACCCGGAAACTTATAAGAAATCCTATTATGCCCTCTGACAAACCATCAAACAGGCAAAGTGTTAACTTCTTATGGGCAGGTGGGATGGTAGCGTCCCACCTGGCCAACATCCTGTGAAATTGCAGAGTGCGAAATTCAAATTACAGAATTATAAATATTTAACTTTCCTAAAATCACTGGTGTAATACATCAAAATAAAGCCTAACTTCTTGTTAGTCCAGCCGCTGTGTCTGATTTCAAAAAGGCTTTATGGTGAAAGCACACCATGCGATTATCTGAGGACAGCGCCCCGCATACAAAACCATGAAACACATATTTCAACCAGGAAGGTCAGAAATAGTGATATAATATGCCTTACCTTTGATGATCTTCTTCTGTTGGCACTCCAAAAGGTCCCAGTTACATCACAAATGGTCCTTCTTTATATCCATAAAAACTCAGTTTAGCGCTTCAGTCAATAATCCAGCCAGTTTCCCTCCATCAAAATGCATACAAAATGAATCCCAAGAGTTACTAATAAACTTTTCCAAACAAGTCAAACAACGTTTATAATCAAACCTTAGGTCCCCTAATACATAACTAAACTATACAATTTAAGACGGAGAATCGTTATTGTCTTTACCGGAGGAAAATACCAAAGAACGCGCTCTCGATTACAAGCTTGGAAACACTGCCAAAATGGGAGCCACCTAGAAAAGCTACAATTTCTGGCACATTTGTCCAAACACCAGCCTGAAACGCTTTCTAAAGATTGTTGACATCTAGTGGAAGCCCTAGAAACTACAATCTGGGAGGACTTCGCCTTATAATAAATGTGACAGCCATTGAAAATAGTGGTAGGCTGAATTTTTTGGGGGGGATTGTTTGTCCTCGTGGCCATATCTCGCCTGCCATATCAGTTGTTTTATACTCACAGACATTATCTTAACAGTTTTAGAAACTTTAGAGTATTTGCTATCCAACTCTCTCAATTACATGCATATCCTAGCTTCTGGGCCTTTGTAACAGGCCGTTTACTTTGGGCACGCTTTTTATCAAGACGTGAAAATACTGCACCCTACCCAAGAGAGGTTAATACAGGACTAAGATTGAATTGCACTACACCGCCTCTGATGCTCGTCGGATGTGGCAAGGCTTGCAAACCATTGCAGACTACAAAGGGAAGCAGAGCCGAGAGCTGCCCAGTGACCCGAGCCTACCGGACGAGCTAAACTACTTCTATGCTCATAACACTGAAACATGCATGACTGCACCAGCTGTTCCGGAAGAATGTGTGATCATGCTCTCCGCAGCCGATGTGAGTAAGACCTTTAAACAGGTCAACATTCACAAGGCCGCAAGGCCAGACGGATTATCAGGACGTGTACTGCGAGCATGCGCTGACCACCTGGCAAGAATCTTTATTGCACTCCACATTGCCCTTTCCCACCTGGACAAAAGGAACACCTATGTGAGAATGCTATTCATTGACAACAGCTCAGCGTTCAACACCATAGTGCCCTCAAAGCTCATCAATAAGCTAAGGACCCTGGGACTAAACACCTACCTCTGCAACTGGATCCTGGACATCCTGACGGGCCACCCCCAGGTGGTAAATGTAAGTAACAAGACATCCGCCACGTTGATCCTCAACCCAGGGTCCCCTCAGCAGTGCGTGCTTAGCCCCCTCCTGTTCACTCATGACTGCACGGCCAGGCACGACTCCAACACCATCATTACATTTGCTGATGACACAACAGTGGTAGGCCTGATCACCGACAAAGACAAGACAGCCTATAGGGAGGAGGTCAAAGAGCTGGCTGTGTGGTGCCAGGACAACAACCTGTCCCTCAACGTGATCAAGACCACCTGCAGTGGAGCAGGTTGAGAGCTTCAAGTTCCTTGGTGTCCACATCACCAACAAACTAACATTGTCCAAGCACATCAAGACAGTCGTGAAGAGGGCACGACAAAGCATATTCCCTCTCAGGAGACTGAAAGATTCGGCATGGGTCCTCAGATCCTCACAAGGTTCTTCAGCTGCACCATCGACAATATCCTAACTGGATGCATCACTGCCCGGTATGGCAACTGCACGGCCTCCAACCGCAAGGCACTACAGAGGGTAGTGCGACCAGCCCAGTACAACACTGGGGCCAAGCTTCCTGCCATCAAGGACCTCTATACCAGGCGGTGTCAGAGGAAAACCCTAAAAACTGTCCAGCCACCCTATTCATAGACTGTTCTCTCTGCTACCGCACGGCAAGCGGTACCGTAGCGCCAAGTCTTTGTCCAAGAGGCTTCTAAACAGCTTCTACCCCCGTCTTGAATATATTTCCTATTAATTTTTCAACTCATTTCATGTATGTTTTCATGGCAAACAAGGAAATGTCTAAGTGACCCCAAACCTTTGAACAGTAGTGTAGTATTTGTGTTGACTATTTACGTACTATTGCTCTAGTCTTGTACTTGTTGTTAACATTGCATGGTGAGGAAGTTTTCTAGTAAGCATTTCATAGCACCGGTTACACTGTATACTGTGCATATGACCATAATTGGACTCACCTCTATACACAAGCAGCTGGGTTCTCCCTTCTCAGTGACTGCACACTCTCTTCCTGCGCCACAGAACACATTGGCACAAACCTTACTCTTAGTCTGCACCTCCTGAGGAAAGAGAAAACACACACTGTTAGTATTGAAAACACACACACACACAGCTTTGGCATTTAAAACTCACACGTAAGCACACTGTCAGCACTAAGGACACACGCCCTGGATCAAATACTGTGATAACATATATCAGACACAAGGTGGAACTGTTACACTATTCTCAGAGCCAGTGGTTTCAAACAGAAGGGTGAGGTTCAGTGTGCTACTAAAATACTCTCCATCACGACAGTCAGTTTCACTACAAAACCACATGAAAATGACACCATCACTCCCCACCCCTCAGAAACCACAATAATACAACCAGCAAACGCACACACGTGCATAGTCGTGTGCATGCGAATACAAGCTCAAATCAAATCAGATGTTGTATCAAATCAAATGTTATTTGTCACATGCGCCGAAAACAACACGTATTACAGTGAAATGCTTACTTACAGGCCCTTAACCAACAATGCATTTTCAAGAAAAATACCTAAAAAATAATAAATAAAAGTAACAAATAATTAAAGAGCTATTTCGCTTGAAACTGCGTTGTTGGTCATATTCACATTGTGGCAGCAGGTAGCCTTGTAGTTAAGAGCATTGAGCCAGTAACTGAAAGGTCACTGGTTCGAATCCCTGAGCTGGCAAAGTGGAAAAATCTTCATATCTTTTGTGGGGCGACCGGTAGCCTCGTGGTTAGAGCATTGGGCCATTAACCGAAAGGTTGCTAGATCAAATCCGTGAGCTGACAAGGTAAAAATCTGCTCCTGAACAAGGCAGTTAACCCACTGTTCCTAAGCTATCATTGTTTATAAGAATTTGTTCTTAACTGACTTGCCTACAGGGGGTACTGGTACAGAATCAATGTGCAGGGGCACTGGTTCGTCCGTGTAATTTAGGTAATATATTCATGTAGGTAGAGTTATTAAAGTGATTATGCATAGATAATAACTGAGAGAAGCAGCAGTGTAAAACCGGGGGCAATGCAAATAGTCTGGGTGGCCATTTGATTAGATGTTCAGGAGTCTTATGGCTTGGGGGTAGAAGCTGTTTAGAAGCCTCTTGGACCTAGACTTGGAACTCTGGTACCGCTTGTCGTGCGGTAGAACAGTCTGTGGCTAATGTCTTTGACAATGCCTGGTATAGAGGTCCTGGATGGCAGGAAGCTGGGCCGTATGCACTACCATCTGTAGTGCTTTGCAGTGATGCAACCAGTCAGGATGCTCTCGATGGTGCAGCTGTAGAACCCTTTGAGGATCTGAGGACCCATGCCAAATCTTTTCAGTCTCCTGAGGGTGAATAGGGTTTGTCGTGCCCTTTTCATGACTGATATATATATATATATAAATAATGGAATGAGGTATAGACAGCATGGACAGTATAGGAATAGAAAAGGTGTACCGCAGTATTTTTTTAAACTATTTTTTTTAACCTTTATTTAACTAGGCTAGTCAGTCAAGAACAAATTCTTATTTTACAATGACGGCCTACCCCAGCCAAACCCTCCCCTAACCTGGATGACGCTGGGCCAATTGTGCCCCGCCCTATGGCGTTACAGTATATAGGATGAGCCATGGCTAGAATCCAACGCATATGAAGTGGATGAAACAGTATATAACATTATTTAAGTGACCAGTGTTCAATGACTATGTACATACGACAGCAGTCTCTAAGGTGCAGGGTAGAGTACCCGTAGGATTATGTGTGGAGGCCGGCTAGTAGTTACTATTTAACTGATGGCCTGGAGATAGAAGCTGTTTTTCAGTCTCTCGGTCTAAGCTTTGATGCATCTGTACTGTCTCTGCCTTCTAGATGGTAGCAGGGTGAACAGGCCGTGGCTCAGGTGGCAGAGGTCCTTGATGATCTTCTTGGCCTTCCTGTGACACTGGGTGCTGCAGACGACCTGGAGGGCAGGCAGAGTGCTCCCGGTGATGTGTTGGGCTGATGGCACCACCCACTGGAGAGCCCTGCAGTTGCAGACGGTGCAGTTGTCATACCAGGTGCTGATAAAGCCCAAAAGGTGCATCTGTAGAACATTATGAGAGACAAAGACAAATTTCTTCAGCCTCCAAATTTCTTCACCACACTGTCTATGTGAAGGGACCATTTCAGGTTGTCAGTGATGTGCATGCCGAGGAACTTCACTGTGGTAGATGAAGGAACCAATCTATATTTTCAGACTCATATTTATGAGTATTTATCTGGTCAATATGGCAGTGTATTATCTCTGTTGTTTGTAACAGTGTGTTATATGTGGACATATGATTGTATCATAAATTGTATTTGAATGTTTAAGGACTCTTGGAAGATGAGACCAAATGAGGACCAAAAGAGATCCTAATAAAAACAATTCCATCGTGGCTCTGTCAATGTTGATGTGGGCGTGCTTTCTCTGCTGTCTCCAGTAGTCCACAATCAGTTACTTAGTTTGGTTGACGTTGAGGGAGAAGTTATTTTCCTGGCACCACTGCGTGGCCACGCAGTCATGGGTTTACAGGGAGTACAGGAGGGGGCTGAACACGCACCCCTGTGGGGCCCCCACTGTTGAGAATCAGCGTGGCAGAGGTGTTGTTGCCTACCTTCACCACTTGGGGGCAGCCCGTCTGAAAGTCCGAGATCCAGTTGCACAGGGAAGGGTTCAAACCCAGGGCCCTGAGCTTAGTGATCAGCTTGGAGGGCACTGTGGTGTTGAAGGCTAAGCTGTAGTTGATGAACATCATGCTTACATAGGTATTTCTCTTGTCCAGGTGGGATAGGGCTGGTGAGATTAAATTACTTACATCGGCCATGGAGTCAAGAGCTGATGTCTGTCTTACTGGAGCAGCACAACTTTCGCCACAAACTCCCAGAAGACACTCTTTCAATTGCCATGACAATGGGTCATTTCCCTTTATATAGAGTACTGACAAGTTTTCTCTATCTCTACTTAAGTGAAGTTCTCTCACATTCACATTCAGTGCTGTATGTGGCAGCCGTTAGTTACCATGCAAGCCATGCTTAAGCTCACCTCAAGAGAGGACACGCAGGGGTGTAAACAGGAAGTGGCCAGTAGTAAATCTCAACTTCTGGGTGTAACATGACTTCTCATCAGTGGAAGAACCCGGCCAACATAATGTGGTGATAGAGGCAGTTTTGGATGGCATGAGCAAAAGTGAGTGTGTGTGAACAGTAGAACTCTACCAACTGTATTGTGTAGAAAATATATGGTGTCATGCAGAACACACAGTAACGGTCTGAAAATACTAAAGGATTTTGATTTCATTTTATTGGTTTCATTCAATCTCTCCATACTTTTCTATATTTCTGTTGCTCTTTATTTTCTTTGTTTCTTTAAATCTCTGCCTCCTCTCCCCTAAAACAAGGGCAGTACACTAGCCAAGTAGTTCACATGAGCAACAGGCCAGCCAATTACCAGCTGCCAAGCATAGCTCTGAGAGTAGCTTCACAGCCCTCCCAACTACCCCTTCTCGTTCTAACTGTGTGTTTGCGTGTGTGTATGTTTTACTTGTCCACCAAACACACCACCAAACAGAGTTGTTTGTTGGTGTGTATTTGCTTGTGTTGATGTGTCTTAGCCATTCACCAAACAGGGTTGTTGGTTAGTGTGTATTTGCTTGTGTAGGAGTGTCTTACATGCTGACCAGACCGGACACATCGCATGCGCAAGTGTCGCAAAATAAATGTAGAAATCCATGTTATTCAATTATTGTACCCACACTGCTCACGCGCCAACGAGCGTCTGCAATGCCAAGGGCTAAAATAGAACTCATTATTTCTGACGCAGATCACGCTGCAAGTCCTGCATCCCCCATCTCCTCATTGTTTTATAGAAGCAGGTACCCTCGTACTATCTCCTCATTGGTTATACCCACGTGGGTGATTGAAAGACGACATGTTTTGCCGGTTGTTGTGGTAAAAGTGTAGATGCCAATCACCATATAAGTTCAATGCCTGGAAGGAGGAGAGATGACTAGAAATGATTCGGTTGGCCGTTTTATGTGTGGATTAATTCTTGGAGTAGAGGACCTTGTGTATTTCAGATAAAATACCAACTCAATGTTTATTTCCCAAGACAAATTAGCTAGCAAGTGCAAGCTAACTAGCTAATTTTCCATACATCTTTAATTCTTTTCGACCTGTCCCCAAATTAATGTCATTGGTTCAGAGTTTGTTTTGATATTTTAACCTGCGTGTCGTGATCGTGTTTGGTGTAGGGAGATCAAATAAATGTATGCACGATAGCACACAGCCGGTTTGGGTTCCGTGTTAGCTTTTCCACCAAACAGGTACCACAACATTCCATTTTATTTTATTTTTATTATTATTTTTTATTTTACAAGGCAAGTCAGTTAAGAACAAATTCTTATTTTCAATGACAGCCAAGGAACAGTGGGTTAAATGCCTGTTCAGGGGCAGAACAACAGATTTTGTACCTTGTCAGCTCGGGGATTTGAACTTGCAACCTTTCGGTTACTAGTCCAATGCTCTAACCACTAGGCTCCAATGACTCACAGATGTACGCACACACAAGCGAGGAAAGCGGAGCAGAGTGAAGGCAAGCAAAGGAAGGAGCAGGGAATGAGAATCACACAGACCATGGGAATAGGCCCAAAGGAAAATACAGCTCAGACTCCAGATGTGGATACACCCTGTTTTAAACACACACACACACACACACACACACACACACACACACACACACACACACACACACACACACACACACACACACACACACACACACACACACACACACACACACACACACACACACACACACACACACACACACACACACACACACACCAGAATGTCTTCCAACATTGATTATAACTACATAATCTCTCGCCTGTGTGTGTTCTCTGGTGTATAGTCAGATTGCTAGATGTAGTAAAACTCTTCCCCACATTGATCACAACTGGAACTCCCTGGAGGCTCCTGTGACCTGCCCTCTGTCCAATCAGTTTTCAGGAATCTAATGTCAGGCTACCATGGAGGTCATGGTTACACAGCCTATTGTACTGTACTAACTAGAGAGATTGAGGAGGAAGGGGACATAGAGCAAAAAACCTGGGTGAATGTCATTGCCAACCAGACTACAAGTTTGCTCTTTTGGTTGAAAAGCAAACACACACCCACACACAAATATACACAAACACAACCCTGCTTGGTGGAAAAACTCAAATGCACCCTACACACAAACTAACAAACAACCCTGTTTGGTGGAAGAAAAACAAAGACAAGCACAAACAAACACACACTAACACCCCCCAACCCCACACACCATTGCTTGAGTCATACTGTAATCCATCTTCAAAGCCCACCCCCGAGGGCTAGTAGAGTGGTATGGTTCATTCAGACAGTTAGCTACAGATGGCCGGAGAGAGGAGCTTGTTTAAACCTGCAGTTCCTCTCTGATAACCCCAGCAGAGTAATAGATGGGTTGCTGCTGCTAAGCTTAGTTTAGTTTAGCTATCCTTAGTTTAGCTTAGCTCCAGCGCCACTGCACCATCTCTCCAATTAAAGCCTGCAGAACCACCCTGACATTTAGCTAATGAGTGCTCAGAATGAGAGCGCAGTTTTTGTTCCACCCGCTCTAAATGGGGAGTTGCTATGGTGACAGGAGATGCAAGGCTCAGAGTGAGAGACACATGGGGGGGATTGCTCAGACCTGGTAAAGATCCTGGTTAAATGGCAGTATGCCACTGCACACACACAACACACAGAGGCTCTTCAAATCTTGGGTAAAGTAATGAACTTTGTTCATTTGAATCAAAAAGGTCAAACACATTCTGTCCCATCTGAGCCAATAGCGATTAAGAGTTGTCTGGGTGTGATTAATGATTGGCTTATGAATGGGTATCAATCAGCTTAGATCCTATTTCCACTACTAGACATGAAGGGGAGCATGAGGAGTGTGGTGATGAAAGAGATTTCTACTTTTCAATTCACATTACATCCTTCCCTTTCATTGTGTCTGGCAACGCGATGTTCTTGGCAGCTCAAATTGTCCGTAAATATCCCAGTAGCCACTAGCTAGTAAGCACAAACTATTTAACAATCCAATCAACTTTTCTTCTAAAACATATTATAGTATTGAATAAAGCAACCAAACTATATTACACTCTTGAACAATACAACAATCCACAAGCATGTGCAGACAATTACAGGGTTTATTTTCTTGCTAGCTAGCTAACTAACTAACAATATGCTTCATGATCAAGTAATGTTAGCATATCAATAATGAATGTTTATTCCTCCCATATAAATCTAAAAGTACAGTAGCGTTATCGTAGTGTCATTTTTATTAAATCAATTTGTACTTGTCACATGCTTCGTAAACAACAGATGTAGACTAACATTGGACTTATGGGCCCTTTCCAACAACGCAGAGAGAAACATTTTCAAATAATAGAAAGGTAATAACACAAGGAATAAATACAAAATACGTAACGATAACTTGGCTATATACACGGGGTACAAGTAGCGAGTCAATGTTTTGTACATAATGTTGCCACTACCGTCTCTTATGACCGAAGATAAGTTCTAGACATCAGGACTGCGATTACTCACCACGGACTAGCAGAATCCTTTTCTCCCTTTCACGACTCTGACGAGCCCGAAGCGGAGGATATACGGCTCACTTGGGAACAAGAACCCAACCCAAGTGATCTGCGTGAAGAGTGGCGGAGAAAGAGAGGCTGGAGGGCGGTGTCACGACTTCCGCCGAGGTTGGCTCTCCTGCCCGTTCAGGCTGTGCTCGGCGGTCGTCGTCACCGTCCTATTAGCCACTACCGATCCCTTTTCGGTTATCTGTTGGTTTTGTCTGATTGTTTTCACTTGTGTGTTAGTTAATTAGTATCTGTATATAATGTAGGTTGTCCCGCCCTTGTTTTGTGCGGGATTGTTTGTTTTTGTCATTTCGTTTCGGCTGTCGGTGGTTTTGTGTTTTATTTCTCCGGTTTGTCTGTTATTTCCTGTTTTGGATATTTTTCACCCTGTTTGTATTTTGGGTTGTCCGTGTTTATTTTTGTTCACCGGAGAATAAAAATAAACCATCACTGACATTCATTATTTGCTCTCTGCGCCTGATTCCACCCACCTTGACTAGTCAGCATTGAGGAGTACACCACATCTGTCACTGGCTTCATCAATAAGTGCATCGATGACGTCGTCCCCACAGTGACCGTACGTACATACCCCAACCAGAAGCCATGGATGACAGGTAGCATCCGCACTGAGCTAAAGGATAGAGCTGCTGCTTTCAAGGAGCAGGAGTCTAACCTGGAAGATTATAAGAAATCCCGCTATGCCCTCTGACGGACCATCAAACAGGCAAAAGCATCAATACAGGACTAAGATCAAGTCGTACTAAACCAGCTCTGATGCTCATCATATGTGGCAAGCCCTGCAAAACATTATACTACAAAGGGAAGCACAGCCGAGAGCTGCCCAGTGA
Source organism: Oncorhynchus gorbuscha (assembly GCF_021184085.1). Taxonomy (NCBI): domain Eukaryota; kingdom Metazoa; phylum Chordata; class Actinopteri; order Salmoniformes; family Salmonidae; genus Oncorhynchus; species Oncorhynchus gorbuscha. Next base: position 79,546,041 of record NC_060181.1, on the reverse strand, counting down.
CACGAGCCTACCGGACAAACTAAACTACTTCTATGCTCGCTTCGAGGCAAATAACACTGAAACATACATGACTGCACCAGTTGTACCGGAAGACTGTGTGATCACACTCTCCGCAGCCGATGTGAGTAAGACCTTAAAACAAGTCAACATTCACAAGGCCGCATGGCCAGACGGATTACCAAGAAGTGTACTGCAAGCATGCGCTGACCAACTAGCAAGTGTCTTCACTGACATTTTCAACCTCTCCCTGTCCGAGTCTGTAATACCAACATGTTTTAAGCAGATCACCATAGTGCCTGTGCCCAAGAACACTAAGGTAACCTGCCAAAATGACTACCTACCCATAGCACTCATCATGTCTGTAGCCATGAAGTGCTTTGAAAGGCTGGTCATGGCTCACATCAACACCATTATCCCAGAAACCCTAGACCCACTCCAATTTTCATACTACCCCAAAAGATCCACAGATGATGCCGTTTCTATTGCACTCCCCACTGCCATTTCACACCTGGACAAAAGGAACACCTATGTGAGAATGCTATTCATAAACAACAGCTCAGCGTTCAACATCATAGTGACCTTAAAGCTCATCAATAAGTTAAGGACCCTGGGACTAAACACCTCCCTCTGAAACTGATTCCTGGACTTCCTGACAGGCCGCTCCCAGCTGGTAAGGGTAGGTAACAACACATCCGCCACGCTGATCCTCAACACAGGGGCCCCTGATGGGTGCGTGCTCAGCCCCCTCCTGTACTCCCTGTTCACTCATGACTGCACAGCCAGGCACGACCCCAACACCATCATTAAATTTGCCGACAACAATGAGACAGCCTATAGGGAGGTCAGAGACCTGGCAGTGTGGTGCCAGGACAACAACATCTCCCTCAACGTGATCAAGACAAAGGAGATGTCCTCAATTAGATACAACACATTACTGAGTACCACTATGGGGTAGCTTAATGGTTAGAGCATAGGGCGAGTAACTGAAAGGTTGCTGGATCGAATCACCAAGCTGACAAGGTAAAAATAAGTCATTCTGCCTCTTAGCAAGGTGGTTAACCAACCCACTGTTCCCAGGCGATGTGGATGTCGATTAAGGTAGCTCCCGCACCTCTCTGATTCAGAGTTCAGAGACTGCAGAGTTTTTCGGGATGAAAATAAACTAAATGAAGCTAAGCTAAGCACAGGCAAAATCCTAGCGGAAATCCTGGTTCAGTCTGCTTTCCACCAGACACTGGAAGATTAATTCACCTTTGAGCAGGACAATAACCGAAAACACAAGGACAAATAATAAACTGGAATTGGATACCAAGAACACAGTGAATGTTCCAGGGTGGCTTAGTTACAGTTTTGACTTAAATCTATTGAAAATATATGGCAATACCTGAAAATGGTTGTCTTGCAATGGTCAACAACCAATTTGACAGAGCTTGAAGAATTTTGAAAATAATAAATGGGCAAATGTTGCAGAATCCACAGCTGTAATCACTGCCAAATGTGCTTCTACAAAGTATTGACTCTTATGAATACTTATGTAAATTAGAATAATAGTGAAGAGATCAAAACTATGAAATAACACATATGGAATCATGTAGTAACCAAAAAAGTGTTGAAGGAGTTCCCACCTATGATGAGCACTTGTTGGCTGCTTTTCCTTCACTCTTCGGTCCAACTCATCACAAACCATCTCAACTGGGTTTGTGGTCGAGTGATTATGGAGGACAGGTCATCTGATGCAGCACTCCATCTCCCTCCTTCTTGGTCAAATAGCCCTTACACAGCCTGGAGGTGTGTTGTGTCATTGTCCTGTTGAAAACAAATGATTTTCCCACCAAGCTTAAACGAGATGGGATGGCGTATCGCTGCAGAATGCTGTGGTAGACATGCTGGTTAAGTGTGCCTTGAATTCTAAATAAATCCCTGACAGTGTCGCTAGCAAAGCACCCCCACACCATCACAGTCCTCCTCCACGGTGGGAACCACACATGCAGAGATCATCCGTTCACCTACTCTGCATCTCACAAAGACACGGCGGTTGGAACCAAAAATCTCAAATTGGGACTCATCAGATCAAAGGACAGATTTCCAAGGTCTAATGTCCATTGCTCGTGTTTCTTGGCCCAAGCAAGTCTCTTCTTATTATTGGTGTTAGTGGTATCTTTGCAGCAATTTAAACATGAAGGCCTGATTGACGCAGTCTCCTCTCAACAGTTGATGTTGAGATGTGTCTGTTACTTGAACTCTGTGAAGCATTTATTTGGGCTGCAATTTCTGAGGCTGGTAACTCTAATGAACTTATCCTCTGCAGCAGAAGTAACTCTGGTCTTCCTTTCCCATGGTAGTCCTCATGAGAGTCAGTTTTATCATAGCGCTTGATGGTTTTTGCAGATGCACTTGAAGAAACTTTCAAAGTTCTTTACATTTTCCAGTGAATGACCTTTATGTCTTAAAGTAATGATGGACTGCCATTTCTCTTTACTTATTTGAGCTGTTCTTTCCATAATATGGACTTGGTATTTTACCAAATATTCTGTATACCACCCCTACCTTGTCACAACACAACTGATTGGCTCAAACGCATTAAGGAAAGAAATTCCACAAATGAACTTTTAACAAGGCACACCTGTTAATTGAAATGCATTCCAGGTGACTACCTCATGAGGCTGGTTGAGAGAATGCAAAGCTGTCATCAAGGCAAAGGGTGGCTACTTTGAAGAATCTCAAATTTAAAAGTTAGCTAGAGAAACTGTTTAGCTGAACCATAGCTAGATAGGAGCTCCTATAGGCTTACACTAGCTACTGTATTAAAGTGACCTTATAACAAACCAGGCTTCATTTTATTAATATGATGGAAGTCATTATATGAGGTATAAATGAAAATTGTGACTGGAGAGTTGCTTCTTGCCTGGAACTTGGTGAGTCAGTGATCTCATACTCTCTCCATCCTTCTCTCTCTCTCCCTTTACATGTGGTAGAGGTGTATTATGGGAAAATAACAGGTGTTCCAAGAAAGACAGACATCACAGCTTATCTAAAAAAGTATCTGTCACTCATTTATACCTCCCTTTCCCATTTCTTTCTCTCATTTCTCTGTGCTCAACAACTTGCTTTCTGTCTCTATCCTTCTTCTCCTTGTTTAAATGTAGGGCTGGGTAAGATGTCCCTGTGAATTGAGGCCAGCCATGCAATGCTGCCTGGAGGAGAGAGAGAGAAGGGAAGAGAGTCACTGAGTGATAGAGAAAGAAGAGAAGGAGAGTGGAGAAGAGGGAAAAGGGGCAGTGAGAGTCAGATAACAAGAAAAGGGGGATGGCAAGAGAAAACAGAGATCGAGAGAGGGAGAAGTGATAGGAATTGAGCTGCAGAAAATGAGTCAGAGACTGGAAGAAAAGGGGGGATGGGTGTAAGGAGGTCTGAACTCAATTTGACTCCTGCCGCAGGTTTATTGACCCCATGCTGAAGCAGAATGGAGTTTAAAGGTGCTCTGTTCTCTCCTGCCTTTCTCTGAAAATCCCTCATTCATTTTCCACTGCCGATAAGAGTCCCCTTCACATCCTTAGCACGGTGCTGAATCTGTCAAATGAGAACTGTGTGTGTGTGTGTGTGAGATAATCCACTGAGTCAGCAGCTGGATCAATGCTTCCTGCTGAGGGGTCACTTTACAACCACCATTAGTCCCTTCCCAGAGTGTACCACTGAACTCATTAGCATATAGAACATTGATTTAGAGATAGTAAACAAACACGCTAACATGGCAATGCAATGCATTGACTGATAATGCCCCACAAGGTAGCCAATTAAAGGCAAGGATGAAACCCATCCCTCACTCCTATCACTTAATCTGCCTCCTCTCTTTTCACCTGCAGCAGAATCTGTAGCTACCTTTGTGACCACAGTATTTCTAACAACAACCATAATGAAAGGTCAGTGAGATCAGTGTTAATCCATGCTACTATGAATGAACAGACCAATGCCCATACACATACACCCCTCTATAGAAGTGTGTAAGGGGAGTTTTAAACGAATGACTCACAGATGCTCTGCATCTCACCATTGATGACATCATGCCTATACTCCCCCTCCCAATTAAACAGTCAGAGAGAAGACGGTCCCCTCGTAGCTCTCCGACACACATTTCTTATTAAGCTCCAACAGGGGAGGGAGGAAAGAAGGGGAGGGAGGACAAGAGGGGAGGCAAAGTGAAAAAGAGAGGGAAATAAAAGTACATACAGTTTATTGACCAATCGAAGCTCACTATAGTTTCCAGCCCCTGCTGGATTGGCTGTTGATACCTAGCACTACCTAGCCTGCTTGCTAGCACCAACATGAGGGTGAAGCTAGCGTGGCTATCTGTATAGTGAATCACTGCTGTTAACCAGAGAAAGTTTTAGAGTTTTACAATTTCTTTTGCCAGCACCACCATTTCTAAAATCCTACTTTTAAATATCCACCGAAACCGGTCTGTATCCTACTGTATATGTATCCTCACACTTTCGAGACAGTGCAATCTGAGCTGTCAAGATAAAGACTCCACTCCACTGAGTTACAGTTAAAGGATTTAGGGAGTCCCTGGTGAGCATTAGACACCACACTATAAGGTCTACAGACTAGAGCATAACATTGTTGAAATGCCTGGATCATGTCCCAAGCATTTCTATTGGAGGGAGATTGAGATAGGAGTGAACATAGCTGTAAGTCTGGAGGAGGTGTCAGGGGGATATGAGAGTTACAGAGAAATATAATATCCATATATACAAACTCTCTGGTGGTATATGCTCTGGTATCTGTGTCACGTGTGCTCGCTCTCCGGCCTCTAGGTCAACAGGCTGCTCGTTATGGCGCACACGCGTCACCATCGTTACGCGCACCTGTGTGTCATCAGACTCACCTGGACTCCATCACTTCCCTGATTACCTTACCCATCGCTCACTCCCTTTGGATCCTTCCCCAGGTGTTATTGTTTCTGTTTCTTGCCTGTGTGCTGTTAGTGTTTCTATTAAACGTTTATCCTACTCAAAAAGCCTACTATTTAAAACGTAAGTATGGGTATTTGGACCCAGACTTTGTTTTCTTATACGTGTATGGAATGGAAGACAGTTAGTGTGATGTCATTGCCACATTTTATATTCCATAAGCCCTTGAGATTCAAGAACGTGTCAAAATGCAACAGACAAACAGACAAAGAGAGATGGAGAGACAAAGAAAGGTATTAGTCAGGAAGTTAGCTTATAAGTTAAAATGTCACTGAGAAAATAAAGTCCCTAAAACAGAGTGTCACTGCCATCCTTTCTACTCCTGTGGGCACACGGCACAGTCTCACAGGCAGGACAATGACAGCCCTGTCCCCCCTCTTCCATTCTTTAATCTGAGGAGGCTTCCCTCTCTCTCTCTCCCTTGTGCTGTCCCACTTTCAATATCCATATCCCCCCTTTATTGTCTCCTGTATTGTGCCTAAATCTTTTCATTCTATTGTAAATGATACATTTTCTCTCTTGTTCTCAACTCCAAACCCTGGCCCTCTCTCCCTTAATCTCCCTTCTCAATCCCTCTCTTCCTATTTTCTCACTCCTTTCTATCCTCTCTCTCCCTCACTTCTCTTCCAGCCTGTTCTGGGCAGTGCTTCAGTCTCTCTGGGTCGGAGGGCCCAGGCCAGGGAATGGGTAGCTTCCCTGCCCCAGACACTACTCCCTCCACGGGGCCGTAGTCAGGGCTAATGGCTGGAAGTGTGCCTGTTTGCAGACCTCTACAATATATGATGGAATGTTTAGAATGAACAGCCATTTTAGGGAGTGGAATGTTCAGATCATTGTTGGAGAACACATTTATCATCAAGGTGTCAATTCAAGTATTCTGCTGAGTTAGATATGTCCGTGACATTTCATCTGGCATAAACAACCATGTCCTATTGTCCACATTCAATTACTGTGAGTCATAAACCGTTTCATATGGAAGCTGCACTGAAATTAGGCTGTGTGTGTGTGTTTGGTATTAACTGCCTGCCATTTTTGGCCTGATGTTTGGGCATGCTGCCAAGTACTATCTCTGTGCCTGGTCCATTCCCCTGACACACACACAAATAAACACACACAAGATGACGAGAGATGGAGCTAACGTTGTTAGCTACAGAAAATAGAGAAGAGAGAGGATGGTGTTATAAGACAACCCTAGAAGACAGTGACGCATGACATCTATGCTACCTCTCCTACCCCCCCTCTCTCTCTGTATTTGTGTGTCTAGAGCTAGAAAAATGAGAACAGTCCTGACTAATAGAGATGGGACAGGCTGTTCAATCCCCCATGGTCCTGCTCTATTCACTCCACCTGGGCTTGGTATTTATAGCCAGGCAGCACCTACCAATGAGAGAACAGTCATCAACAGCTACAGAGCATGGTTCCTGGGAGACAGCAACTCTGTCACTGTCAGCTCTAGTCAGCTAGTATACCTCAGCCTGGGAGGCAGCTCCTCTACAAGTACTCTAAAGTAGTCTGCTAAATGTAGTTTTGTACATTGCTAAAAATGTTACTTGCCAACATTAGGATTTTTGATTCTACAAACAATAGATAAACGTGTAGACGCAAGAATTCGTATTTGGCTACACTGTAGAACAAGTGTAAAACTAATTGCAAACAGTCAGGATTCTAACATTTTAATCCTACGTCCTCATCGTCATCTCCTTCAGCACAGAGCGTTTCTATCCACTGTGTGTGAGTAGAGGGTATCTATCCACTGTGTGTGAGTAGAGGGTTTCTATCCACTGTGTGTGAGTAGAGGGTTTCTATCCACTGTGTGTGAGTAGAGGGGTTGTACACTGTGTGTGAGTAGAGGGGTTGTACACAGTGTGTGAGTAGGGGGGTTGTACACTGTGTGTGAGTAGAGAGTATCTATCCACTGTGTGTGAGTAGAGAGTATCTATCCACTGTGTGTGAGTAGGGGGTATCTATCCACTGTGTGTGAGTAGGGGGTATCTATCCACTGTGTGTGAGTAGGGGGTATCTATCCACTGTGTGTGAGTAGGGGGTATCTATCCACTGTGTGTGAGTAGGGGGTATCTATCCACTGTGTGTGAGTAGAAAGTATCTATCCACTGTGTGTGAGTAGAAAGTATCTATCCACTGTGTGTGAGTAGAAAGTATCTATCCACTCTGTGTGCGTAGGGGGGGGGTTGTACACTGTGTCCTTGAGGGCCATTATTCTGTTCCTCTCCTGAAGCCTAATATTTTCAAAGCCAGATCCAGCCATGGTTGTGATGACTGAATTGTCGATTGTGTCATTACACCGGCCACCATGGTTAACGCAATAACACAGGATGCCTGGAGAAGAGAACGGTGAAGTGTGTGGGTGTTATGGATCTGGCTTTGAAAATGTGTGTGTGTGCCTATGTGTTTCCACACAGCCTTGTCATCTCACTGTCAACGTTTGGAGGGATTTTTTTTACCAGATGCATATCTCTCCTCAGTCTCCACACAGATGCGGAGAATAGCCGTGAGCTCAGAAGTACTGTCTCTGAGCCTTTTATCTGCAAACACAGCAATGTCTCGCCACAGAAAGCACCCGGGCATTCTCTCCTTCATAGTAAATCTAAAGTCCGCATCTACATTTTAATAACTTAGCATTCTCATGCCAGCAATATAAAAAGCCATCAAACAACAGCACTCACAGACACTCACACAGTCCCCTGCCACACACACACGCACACATACACCCTGAGGTACAGTATCTGCTGCTACACTAAGTACACAATAGGGACTGAAACTTGAAATGATCACTGAAGACCACCATACCAATACACTGTATAACTAAACAATCCCCTAGCCAGCCTTAAAACAGTGTACTAGCGGCCCACCTTAACATTCCCCACCGAGGTCTGTCAACAGGCTGCATATTACCAGGGCAATTACCTTTAAACAATAGATGTCTTTATAATGCCTCCCCCGCATACTCCACAGCCACATTCTACACACTCTGGCTTGTACACAGTCTTCTCAATGCCAGAGCTCACCAATGAGAGAGCACACCAATGAGAGAGCACACCAATGAGAGAGCACACCAATGAGAGAGCACACCAATGAGAGAGCACATCAATGAGAGAGCACATCAATGAGAGAGCACACCAATGAGAGAGCACATCAATGAGAAAGCACACCAATGAGAGAGCACATCAATGAGAGACCACATCAATGAGAGAGCACATCAATGAGAGAGCACATCACTGAGAGAGCTCACCAATCAGAGAGCACATCACTGAGAGAGCACATCAATGAGAGCGCTCACCAATGAGAGAGCACATCAATGAGAGAGCACATCAATGAGAGAGCACATCAATGAGAGCGCTCACCAATCAGAGCACACCAATCAGAGAGCACATCACTGAGAGAGCACATCAATGAGAGAGCACATCAATGAGAGAGCACACCAATGAGAGAGCACACCAATGAGAGAGCACACCAATGAGAGAGCACATCAATGAGAGAGCACATCAATGAGAGAGCACACCAATGAGAGAGCACACCAATCAGAGAGCACATCAATCAGAGAGCACATCAATGAGAGAGCACAGCAATGAGAGAGCACAGCAATGAGAGAGCACAGCAATGAGAGAGCACATCAATGAGAGAGCACATCAATGAGAGAGCACATCAATGAGAGAGCACATCAATGAGAGACCACATCAATGAGAGCACATCAATGAGAGAGCACATCAATGAGAGAGCACAGAAATGAGAGCGTTCACCAATGAGAGAGCACATCAATGAGAGAGCACAGCAATGAGAGCGTTCACCAATGAGAGAGCACATCAATGAGAGAGCACAGAAATGAGAGACCACATCAATGAGAGAGCACATCAATGAGAGACCACATCAATGAGAGACCACATCAATGAGAGAGCACATCAATGAGAGAGCACATCAATGAGAGAGCACATCAATGAGAGAGCACATCAATGAGAGAGCACATCAATGAGAGAGCACATCAATGAGAGAGCACATCAATGAGAGAGCACATCAATGAGAGAGCACACCAATGAGGGAGCACATCACTGAGAGAGCTCACCAATCAGAGAGCACACCAATGAGAGAGCACACCAATGAGAGAGCACACCAATGAGAGAGCACACCAATGAGAGAGCACACCAATGAGAGAGCACATCAATGAGAGAGCACACCAATGAGGGAGCACATCACTGAGAGAGCTCACCAATCAGAGAGCACACCAATGAGAGAGCACACCAATGAGAGAGCACACCAATGAGAGAGCACACCAATGAGAGAGCACACCAATAAGAGAGCACACCAATGAGAGAGCACATCACTGAGAGAGCACACCAATGAGAGCGCACACCAATGAGAGAGCACATCAATGAGAGAGCACATCAATGAGAGAGCACATCAATGAGAGAGCACACCAATGAGAGAGCACACCAATGAGAGAGCACATCACTGAGAGAGCACACCAATGAGAGCGCACACCAATGAGAGAGCACACCAATGAGAGAGCACATCACTGAGAGCGCACACCAATGAGAGCGCACACCAATGAGAGAGCACATCACTGAGAGAGCACATCACTGAGAGAGCACATCACTGAGAGAGCACATCACTGAGAGAGGTCACGGATCCAATAAAGACTCAACACAAAAGGATATATTTCAGCAGGCAATGACAGGGGCAGCACTAGGAGGTCAGCGGAGGGCCTGGAGGTAGAGTTTCCACTGTGAGTAATGTGGCAGACAGTGGTACTGATAGTGATGATGACTGTCTGGACATGTAAGGACAATGTAGAGTAGAGGGTCACTTACTTAACCCTGCAGTCTACCTCCAAGGTCTAGACAGAGTGTACAACCCTTAACCCTGCAGTCTACCTCCAAGGTCTAGACAGAGTGTACAACCCTTAACCCTGCAGTCTACCTCCAAGGTCTAGACAGAGTGTACAACCCTTAACCCTGCAGTCTACCTCCAAGGTCTAGACAGAGTGTACAACCCTTAACCCTGCAGTCTACCTCCAAGGTCTAGACAGAGTGCTACAACCCTGAAAAACGTCACCTCCAAAAGAAACCCCTTCTAAACCATGATCCATAATCTCACTCCCAACACTATGGTAATCCTGAAAAGCAAATAAATTACAAAGTAGCCTAACTCCTGAAAATCTGTGTTTTCCACAATCTAACCCCATAATCTGCAATGACATGCAACCTAATCCTAGCCCTACTTTACACAGCAATTGACAAATACATTACTGACACGTGACATCTAGACCCACTTAAAACAGGTCAACATGAGAACGTCTCAAATACATGACATCAAACCAGGTGCTCAACAGCTGGTGCTCAACAGCCAAATGAGGTACGGTGCTGACCCATACACCAGGTGTGTGTGTGTGTGTGTGCGCATGCCTGTGTATGACAGTACTAACAGTGTGCAGTTTCAAGACACCTCATCTCCCATCACTTTAGTTCAGTGTTTACTTAGCACCAGTGTGTGAGACCCACCCGGGAGAGCGTTATTACACACACACACACACACACACACACACACACACACACACACACACACACACACACACACACACACACACACACACACACACACACACACACACACACACACACACACACACACACACACACACACACACACACACACACACACACACACACGCACACACACACCCCAGCTGTCTATTAACTCTGCTTGTTACCCATGGCGACAAAGAAACCAATGAGCATCCTCATCTACATGCAACACTATCATTTCATCAATTTAACAAACACAGTGGGGAAATTCATGGGCTATAGAAGACACGAACATAGCTAAACTACATCATCAAAGATAAATATCTCTGCTTGTTTTAGTTGGCCTACAAATCATGATGATAAAATAATGTGCTGTGTGTGCATCATAATCTACAAACGGATTTGGAAGACGCTCTTGCAATTCAAATGTAATGGTCCCTGTTGTAGTTTAATTGAACTGGCTAGGACTAATTGTCTCCTTAATTAAGTCTCATAATGCAAAATGTGCCCTGGATAATGCGACGTTTAATTCTCCCATTAAAAAAACAACCTTTGAACCATCATGAAGAATATACACTACATGACCAAAAGTATGGACACCGCTTGTCGAACATCTCCTTCCAAAATCAATGGAATTAATATGGAGTTGGTCCCCCCTTTGCTGCTATAACAGCCTCCACTCTTCTGGGAAGGTTTTATATTAGATGTTGGAACATTGCTGCGGGGACTTGCTTCCATTCAGCCACAAGAACATTAGTGAGGTTGGGCACTGATGTTGGGCGATTAGGCCTGGCGGCTCGCATTCGGCGTTCCAATTCATCCCAAAGGTGTTCGAAGGGGTTGAGGTCAGGGCTATGTGCAGGCCAGGCAAATTCTTCCACACCGATCTCGACAAACCATTTCTTTACAGTCCGTGCTTTGTGCACAGGGGCATTGTCATACTGAAACAGGAAAGGGCCTTCCCCAAACTGTTGCAACAAAGTTGTAAGCACAGAATTGTCTAGAATGTAATTGTATGCTGTAGAGTTAAGATTTCCTTTCACTGGAACAAATGGGCCTAGTCCCAGACCATTGTTCCTCCTCCACCAAACTTTACAGTTGGCACTATACATTAGCTCTCAAACACAGATTTGTCTGTCGGACGACCAGATGGTGAAGCATGATTCATCACTCCAGAGAACGTGTTTCCACTGCTCCAGAGTCCAATGGTGGCGAGCTTTACAGCACTCCAGCCGGCGCTTGGCATTGCGCATGGTGATCTTAGGCTCCATTTCATGAAGCTCCCGACAAACAGTTCTTGTGCTGACTTTGCTTCAGAGGCAAGTTTGGAACTCCGTAGTGAGTATCACAACCGAGGACAAATTATTTGTACACACTACAGCACTCTGCGGTCCCATTCTGTGATCTTGTGTGCACTACCAATTCGCAGCTGAGCTACCACTTCACAATAACAGCACTTACAGTTGACCAGGGCAACTATAGCAGGGCGGAAATTTGACAAACTGACTTGTTGGAAAGGTGGCATCCTATGGCAGTGCCAATTTGAAAGTTACTGAGATCTTCAGTAAGGCCATTCTACTGCCAATGTTTGTCTATAGAGATCGCATGGCAATGTGCGCGATTTCATAAACCTGTCAGCAACGGGTGTAGATGAAATAGCAGAATCCACTCATTTGAAGGGGTGTCCACATACTTTTGGTGCTGTAGTGCATCTAAAATACATCTACAAAGACTATAATTATTGCGTTTATCACAAACACAACTAGACTAGCCTACATTTCAAGTGCTTCAGCTGTGCCGTCGTGTGAGTGTGACTGAATAGCATAAACGCCCCAAACCATAAAGCCCGTAAAGGGAACACAGCCTTTCCGGTTTAATATCGGAGTAGCCTCACCTATGACAATCGTAATATTACATGAAGTTTTGCATTGATCACAAGTTAACAAAACAATCTGGAGTCCAACTTTTACCTCGGTTTGACAGAGCGCTACGGCCAGCAGTACAAGGAAGGGGACACTTCGCAACATCTGGGAAGAGAAAAAGGAGAGGAAAGGAGAAAGGAAAATGAAATACTGTTATAGGTTAATGGCAGGTAAAATGGTTAAATAATCAAGGAATAAAGAGCAATATTGAATCTATTGTTATGCCAATTATGCTATACCCTTCTGGAAAGCGGCTTCGTTCAAACGTCTGCTGCGAGGAGGATTTCGATGATTGTGTGCGGGTAACAGAGGCGAGAGAGAGGTCTGTGATTTCAGGAGCGCTGAGGAATTCGTGGTCTACAGTCTCCCCCCGCTATGACGTGGCCAATGAAAATAAATGTCCTGAGCCTTGGAATGTTTACCGACAGAACATTCCTAATCCAAGGGAGACAAGCACATTTTGCGGTCCCGAATAATTCACCCCTGTTGGCAGTAATGGCAATAGAGAATATGGCAGTTTATTCATATGTTCTAAAACCTGGATTTACATCATTATACTGTACTATACATTACTTTTTTTGAGAACAGGAGAGAACTTGCTCACAGTTAGAACTATCTGGTGTAAGGTTGCGGGTTATTGTCCGTTTGTCGGGGTGAGCAAATAGCTGTGCAGACATTACAAAGTGTTTGCAGCATTTATAATTCCAGCCTGGTCTCATCGACTAGACATAACATAGTAAACGATTGTTTTTACATCCTCAAATTACTATGACATGTTATGTTTGGTATGGTTACCTAAAACAGTTTACTTAACTGCAATATGTAACTTTTTTGGCATCCTGACCAAATTCACATAGTTATAGTAAGTTAAATATATATTCTGTAAACATGGACACCCTCAGAGATATCACCATGACCAATTTGCCCTCTAACTACACCTCTGCTGTCTTCAACCAGGATCTCAGTGATCACTGCCTCATTGCCTGCGTCCGTAATGAGTCCGCGTACAAACGACCACCCCTCATCACGGTCAAACACTCCCTAAAACATTTCAGCAAGCAGGCCTTTCTAATCAACCTGGCCCGGGTATCCTGGAAGGGTATTGACCTCATTCCGTCAGTAAAGGATGCCTGGATGCTCTTTAAACGTGCTTTCCTCACCATCTTAAATAAGCATGCCCCATTAAAAAAATATAGAACTAAGAACAGATATAGCCCTTGGTTCACCCCAGACTTGACTGCCCTTGACCAGCACAAAAACATCCTGTTGCGTACTGCATTAGCATCAAATAGCCCTCCGATATGCAACTTTTCAGGGATGTCAGGAACCAATATACACAGTCATTTAGGAAAGCAAGGGCTAGCTTTTTAAAACAGAAATTTGCATCCTGTAGTACTAATTCCAAAAGGTTTTGAGACACTAAAGTCCATGGAGAATAAGAGCACTTCCTCCCAGCTGCCCACTGCACTGAGGATAGGAAACACTGTCACCACCGATAAATCTACAATAATTGACCATTTCAATAAGCATTTTTCCACGGCTGGCCATGCATTCCACCTGGCTACCCCTACTCCGGCCAACAGCTCTGCACCTCCCGCAGAAACTTGCACAAGTCCCCCCCGCTTCTCCTTCGAACAAATCCAGACAGCTGATGTTCTGAAAGAGCTGCAAAATCTGGATCCCTACAAATCAGCTGGGATAGACAATCTGGACCCTCTCTTTCTAAAAATATCCTCCGAAATTGTTGCAACCCCTATTTCTAGCCTGTTCCATCTCTCATATCGTCTGAGATCCCCAAAGATTGGAAAGCTGCCGTGGTCACCCCCCTCTTCAAAGTGGGAGACACTCTAGACCCAACCTGTTATAGACTTAGATCCATCCTGCCCTGCCTTTCTAAAATCTTCGAAAGCCAAGTTAACAAACAGATCACCAACCATTTTGAATCCCACCGCACCTTCTCCACTATGCAATCTGGTTTCCGAGCTGGTCATGGGTGCACCTCAGCCACGCTCAAGGTCCTAAACGATATCATAACCACCATCGATAAAAGACAGTACTGTGCAGCCGTCTTCATCGACCTGGCCAAGGCTTTCGACTCTGTCATAACAACACCCACCCGTAGCACGTGCTCCAGCAGGTATATTTCACTGGTCATCCATAAAGCCAACACCCCCTTTGGCCGCCTTTTCTTCCAGTTCTCTGCTGCCAATGACTAGAACAAATTCCCAAAATCCCTGAAGCTGGAGACTTTTATCTCCCTCTCTAATGTTAAGCATCAGCTGTCAAAGCAGCTTGCCGATCACTGTTCCTGTACACATCCCATCTGTAAATAGCACACCCAACTACCTCATCCCCAACTACCTCACCCCCCCCCTCCAAAGGTGCGTACTCCAGCCACAAAACATGACTGTAAAGGGGTCCGGGTGGGCATCCCTTATGGCGGCGGCTCTGGTGCGTGACGTAGACTCCCCTCCGCCTCTGGCTCACCCCACTTTGGTGGGCCCCGAACTGGAGGCCCTCGCTGCCGGCCCCGGATTGGGGACCCTCGCTGCCGGCCCCGGATTGGGGACCCTCGCTGCCGGCCCCGGATTGGGGACCCTCGCTGCCGGCCCCGGACTGGAGGCCCTCGCTGCCGGCCCCAGACTGGGGACCCTGGTTGCGGGCCCCGGACTGGAGGCCCTCGCTGCCGGCCCCGGACTGGGGACCCTGGTTGCGGGCCCCGGACTGGAGGCCCTCGCTGCCGGCCCCGGATTGGGGACCCTCGCTGCCGGCCCCGGATTGGGGACCCTCGCTGCCGGCCCCGGATTGGGGACCCTCGCTGCCGGCCCCGGACTGGAGGCCCTCGCTGCCGGCCCCAGACTGGGGACCCTGGTTGCGGGCCCCGGACTGGAGGCCCTCGCTGCCGGCCCCAGACTGGGGACCCTGGTTGCGGGCCCCGGACTGGAGGCCCTCGCTGCCGGCCTCGGACTGGGGACCCTGGTTGCGGGCCCCGGACTGGTCCGTGGAGCAGGCATAGAAACAGAAAACATAGAAATAAAGAAACTAGAATGCCCACCCTAGTCACACCCTGGCCTACCCAAAATAGATAATAAAAGCCTCTCTATGGCCAGGGCGTGACAGCACCCCAGTATCTCTACTTGCACATCATCATCTGCACATCTATCACTCCAGTGTAAATGCTAAATTGTAATTATTTCACTGTGGCCTATTTATTGCCTTACCTCCCTAATCTTACTACATTTGCACACACTGTACATATATTTTTCTATTGTGTTTTTGACTGTATGTTTGTTTATGTGTAACTCTGTGTTGTTGTTTTTGTCGCACTGCTTTGCTTTATCTTGGCCAGGTCGCAGTTATAAATGAGAACTTGTTCTCAACTGGCCTACCAGGTTAAATAAAGGTGAAATAAAAATAAAATAAAAAAAGCAAATCTAAGAAGTGGTAGATCTGTTCAATCTGTGCTATCTCTATGCTTCCCAGTCTTATTTTCTATGCTTCCCAGTCTTATTTTCTATGCTTCCCAGTCTTAAGTTTCATTTTTACTTTCAGTTTTGTACACCAACTTCAAACAGCTGAAAATACAATAATTTTGCTTATGTAAAATATATTTCACAGCGGTTTAGATGTTACAATGATTCTCTACACTATACTTGCTTGTTTTTACAACTATTCACGTTTTTGCACCCAGGAAATGGCGGAGCGATTTCTGCATAGTGTATCTTTACCAGAAGTGTGTCCAGAAGTGTGTATTTACCAGAAGAAGCTACAAACAGTTACAAACATCACTTTCATAAGCAGTGATTTTCAAAAAAGTGGTTTTATCTGTGGCATTCTTTCTAATCTTCTCTCTCGCATTCCATCCTTCCTCCACCCTTAGGATGAGATTGGACCCCTTGCTGAAATGGAAGTGTTCAGAAATGTTTTAAAATAATCCAAGATACCGAAGCCTCAGTGCGTCCTTCAAGCTTAAATCAATTAAATAGTGATTAGAAAGGACGGTCTTCTCCGTCTGGTTTAGCAACAAAAGATTACACACCCTTAAAATCTGAGTTTGAATATGATGAAGGATGAATCTGTCATAAATTTGAGATGATCCTATCCCTCTAAGGATATACACTGAGTATACAAAACATTAAGAACACCTACACTTTCCATGACATAGGCTATGGTCCCTTATTGATATTCCTTGTTAAATCCACTTCAATCAGTGTAGATGAAGGGGAGGAGACGGTAAAGAAGGATTTTAAAAGTTTGACCCACTTTTCTCCCCAATTCCATGGTATCCAATTGTTAGTAGTTACTATCTTGTCTCATCGCTACAACTCCGTATGGGCTCGGGAGAGACGAAGGTCGAGAGCCATGCGTCCTCCGACCCGGAAGCAAGCCGCACCAATGTGTCGGATGAAACACCATGCACCTGGTGACCTGGTTAGCGTGCACTGCGTTAGGCCAATTATACATCGCCCCATGGACCTCCTGGTCGCAGCCTGCTGCAACAGAGCCTGGGCTCGAACCCAGAGTCTCTGGTGGCACTGCAATGCAGTGGCCTTAGACCACTGCGCCACCCGGGAGGATGAAGAAGGATTTTTAAGCCTTGAGACATTGAGACATGGACTATATGTGTGCCATTCAGAGGGTGAATGGGCAAGACAAGAAATGTAAATGTCTTTGAACAAGGTATGGTAGAAGGTGCCAGGCGCTAAGGTTTATGTCAAAGAACTGCAGCGCTGCAGTGTTTTTCACGTTCAATAGTTTCCCGTGTGTATTCAGAATGGTCTACCACCCAAAGGACATCTAGCCAACCTGAAACAACTGTGGGAAGCATTGGAGTAAAAACGGGCCAGTATCCCTGTGGAACACTTTAGACCCCTTGTAGAGTCCATTAGGAAGTTGTTCCTAATATTTGGTATACTCAGTGTATATACCTGTTTAAATAGGTCCCCTTGGATCTACACATGTGCTTTGAGTTGCATGGCTCTAGTTGAAGTGCAAAGAAGCCCCATGTGCACATCCTCATGACAACAAGCACCTTCATATGATCAGACAAAATCACATTTCCATGTGTTTCCATTACTAATGGGAATCTCTCCCCCAAAGGGATGTCTGTGTTTGTTTTTCATTTTCCTCCCATATCCTGTATTCAGAGAGTGACCTTTCACTGGCATGCAGGGATATGAAACCAAAACAAGGGAGGGCTTTTCACTCCAAATAGATGTGAGATCAGAAACCGTTGTAGACCTACAGCACATAATGGCTCAGAAGGTCTTGGTGTCCAACGGGGATAGACAAACAGTGACAAAGCATTGGAAAATGTGACTGAAATGAAGCCACAATGAACACTGCTAGCTTGCCTACAACAAGGCTTGTTTTGTTGGATAGGTCTAAGTGACTGGCTTGTAGTAATAAACACTGACCTTGCCTTTCTGTAAGCCTTTTATTCATCAGGGGCTGAGGGTGAGATATCATCTTAATGAACAGTGTGAAAAGGAACAACTGTAAAATGGTGGCAAACAGAACAGATCCAGAATGCAATTCAGCAATTAATCGTTGCTCCACTCCATTGAGCCTGACACAATGTGAAACCCCCGCTCCAGCTACAGCGGGGGAGAGAGCAGTAATGACACACACACACACACACACACACACACACACACACACACACACACACACACACACACACACACACACACACACACACACACACACACACACACACACACACACACACACACACACACACACACACAGTCCCTTACACACACAAAAATTATCCTACATTCATATTCACCATAGGGAAGGTGGTCCTCTCTCTACCCCGTAAAGGGTGAGGGATCAGAGGTAGAGGAGCAGGACAAATGGGCAGAAGTCATCTCATTCCCCCTCATCATTGTTTACACAGTACCTGAACCAAACACTTATCAGCCATGGACAGAAATTGGTAAAACTTTATTTGGGTGGTCCGTCTGTGTATGTGCTACAGACTATCTACATCAGTAACATTTCAACTAACTGCTGTATCTCCTAGCCCTGACCTTAGCCCTAACCTTAACCCTTATCCTAGCCCTAAACTGAACCCTAAGCCTAACAGTAACCTTAGCAAGCAGTTGCTTATCAACAGATAGTTTGTTGATAGTATGACCATGTACAGATGGACTATCCAGACAATAAAAAATATTGAGAAATGTAGAAACAGAGAGAGCGTGAGTGAGTGTGTGTGTGTTTGTGTGTGTTTGTGTGTGTTTGTGTGTGTGTGTGTTTGTGTGTGTTTGTGTATGTGTGTGTGTGTGTGTGTGTGTGTGTGTGTGTGTGTGTGTGTGTGTGTGTGTGTGTGTGTGTGTGTGTGTGTGTGTGTGTGTGTGTGTGTGTGTGTGTGTGTGTGTGTGTGTGTGTGTGTGTGTGTGTGCAAGAGGGAGAGAGAGAAAAGAGAAAGGTAGGGGACAGAAAATGCATTCCTCTCTACCTTGTAGCCCTACCCAGTATCGAGGGCTTGGCTTGACAATCTCAGATATTAAATTAAACTTTTTGGTGTTTTGTAACAGATGTCTCTTTCCATTCATCAAAAGACAGATGTACAGATTGGATTGATTTATTGGTTTTATTTGTCAGAAGAAAAAAAATCCACGTATACACTCATTTAAAAAAAAAATCACAACAAAGTCGAGGACTTAATTCCATTGTGGTCCCTATTTTCTGACATAAATAGATATACAATTACATAGATACATACAGACAAACAAAGGCTTAACTTCCAGATGAGCATGAGGGGGGAGTTTGAGTCCAATTCTTCCAAGCTTGTTTTGGCTGGTCTGTAGCTTATTCTTTAGCTGGTGAACCATGACGAGCAGGCATAATCAAAGTGACACTGGCCTAGCACACTGCCAGAGTCTTCATGTCTCTGGCTACTGTGTTCTTAGGGACCTTCAATGCTGCAGAAACTTTGGGGCACCCGTCTCCAGGTCTGTGCCTCGACACAGTCCTGTATCGGAGCTCTATGGACAATTCCTTCAACCTCATGGCGTGGTTCTTTCTCTGACATGCACTGTCAATTGTGGGACCTTATATAGAAAGGTGTGGGCCTTTGCAATATGTCCAATCAGTTGAATTTGCCACATGTGGACTCCAATTAACTTGTAGAAACATCTCAAGGATGATCAATGGAAACAGGATGCACCTGAGCTGAATTTCGAGTCGCATAGCAAAGGGTCTGAATATTTATGTAAATAAGGTATTTTTTATTTTATTTTTGTTGACAGTGCATGTTAGAGCAAAAACCAAGCCATGAGGTCGAAGGAATTGCCCGTAAGAACTCCGAGACAGGATTGTGTGTGGCACAGATCTATGGAAGGGTGCCCAAAAATGTTCCGTGGCATTGAAGGTCCCCAGGAACACAGTAGTCTCAATCATTCTTAAATGGAAGAAGTTTGGAACCAACAAAACTCTTTCTAGAGCTGGCTGCCAGGCCAAACTGAGCAATTGGGGGAGAAGGGCCTTGATCACGGAGGTGATCACTCTGTGGTCACTCTGACAGAGCTCCAGAGTTCCTCTGCGGAGATGAGAGAACCTTCTAGCCCCCAATCAGGCCTTTATGGTAGAGTGGCCAGACGGAAGCCACTCCTCAGTAAAAGGCACATGACAGCCCGCTTGGAGTTTGCTAAAAGGAACCTAAAGGTCTCTCAGACCATGAGAAACACGATTCTCTGTTCTGATGAAACCAAAATTGAACTCTTTGGCCTGAATGCCAAGTGTCACGTCTGAAGGACATGGTGGTGGCAGCATCATGCTGTGGGGAAGATTTTCAGCAGCAGGGACTGGGAGACTAGTCAGGATTGAGGCAAAGAGGACAACGACCCTAAGCACATGGCCAAGACAACACAAGAGTGGCTTCGGGACAAGTCTCTAAATGTCCTTGAGTGGTTCAGCCAGGGCCCAGACTTGAACCTGATCCAACTTCTCTGGAGAAGACCTGAAAATAGCTGTGCAGCGAAGCTCCCCATCCAACCTGACAGAGCTTGAGAGGATCTGCAGA
Source organism: Oncorhynchus gorbuscha (assembly GCF_021184085.1). Lineage (NCBI taxonomy): Eukaryota > Metazoa > Chordata > Actinopteri > Salmoniformes > Salmonidae > Oncorhynchus > Oncorhynchus gorbuscha. Next base: position 79,525,583 of record NC_060181.1, on the reverse strand, counting down.
GAAGAATGGAAGAAACTCCCTAAATACAGGTGTGCCAAGTTTGTAGCGTCATACCCAAGAAGACTTGAGTCTGTAATCGCTGCCAAAGGTGACTCAACAAAGTACTGAGAAAAGGGTCTGAAAACTTTTTAAAATGTGTTATTTCAGTTTTTTACTTTTCATAAATTTGCAAAAATGTCTAAAAACCTGTTTTTATTTTGTCATTATGGGTATTGTGTGTCGATTTATGATGGAAAACAACTATTTAATCAGATTTAGATTAAGGCTCTAGCGTAACAAAGTATGGAGAAGTCAAGGAGTCTGAATACTGCCCGAATGCACTGTATAGCGAATGTACCCACTCTGGTCCAGGCACAAGTGCTCTAGCCAACGGCTCACAGATAGAGTGTTCGCTGCTCTGGCCCCCCAATGGTGGAACAAACTCCCTCACGATGCCAGGACAGAGGAGTCAATCACCACCTTCCGGAGACACCTGAAACCCCACCTCTTTAAGGAATACCTAGGATAGGATAAGTAATCCTTCTCACCCCCCCCCCTTTAAGATTTAGATGCACTATTGTAAAGTGACTGTTCTACTGGATGTCATAAGGTGAATGCACCAATTTGTAAGTCGCTCTGGATAAGAGCGTCTGCTAAATGACTTAAATGTAAATGTTAAATGTAATGGACAAAAGAGCAATATTATTATTATTTGTCAAACCGCAGCCAAGCATCGATCAAGACATCAAGACCCTCAATATTTATTGAAAAAGAGAATCAAGCTCATCACCCTGAACTTCCACCACCCTGTGAAGTTCATCATTATTTATTTATTTTAAAAAATGTATTTAACCTTTATTTAACAAGGTAGGCTAGTTGAGAACAAGTTCTCATTTACAACTGCATCCTGGCCAAGATAAAGCATAGCAGTTCGACACAAAACAACACAGTTACACATGGAATAAACAAACATACAATCAATAATACAGTAGAAAAATCTATATACAGCATGTGGAAATGAGGTAGGATAAGATATTTAATCTGTAGCTAATAAACTACATGCTTTCATACATAAAACTACATGCATAAAGGCATTTCCACCGCCAATTCTCATATAATGAATTTTACCGTCACAAAAAGATCTCTCTTTGTATTTCATTTTGTCAACATTTGGAAAGTTTACAGACACAAATGTTGCTTCCATCAGGCAGGCCTGTCATTTTTCAACCGACATGACCTTTACTTTCATAAAAAGGTTGAATGGGAACCTGGTTAGTGTCAAGTGTTTTGAGGATGCTGGAATTAGATTTTGGACAAACTTGTACATACCTACAGGAGACTTTTGAAATAGCCTAATCAGATTAAAACATTGTGACTGTTTGACCACATATAAAATGTAATAGATTTTAAAAGTTACTTTTTTCTAAAAGAAAAACATTGAATGATGGCTCTGACAGAGATGTTCGCCTCGCTTCGCGTTCTTAGGAAACTATGCAGTATTTGTTTTTCTTAAATGTATTATTTCTTACACTGTTACCCCAGGAAATCTTAAGTCTTAATACATACAGCCGGGAAGAACTATTGGATATAAGAGCAACGTCAACTTACCAACATTATGACCAGGAATACGTCTTTCCTGAAGCGGATCCTATGTTTGGACCACCACCCAGGACAATGGATCCGATCCCAGTAGGCGACCCAAAACAACGGCACAGAAGGAGTGGTCTTCTGGTCAGGCTCCGTAGACGGGCATGTCGCTCACCGTTCCCGAGTATACTACTCGCCATTGTCCAGTCTCTTGACAAGGAAGACGAAATTCGAGCAAGGGTTGCCTTCCAGCGAGACATCAGAGATTGTAACATTCTCTGTTTCATGGAAGCATGGCTCACTTAGGATACCTTATCAGAGTCGGTACAGCCACCCAGTTTCTTCACGTAAGAAGAAGGGCGGGGGTGTATGCCTTATGATTAACGAGTCGTGGTGTGATCATAACAACATAAAGGAACTCAAGTCCTTTTGTTTCCCTGACTTAGAATTCCTTACAATCAAATGCTGACCGCATTATCCACCAAGAGAATTCTCTTTGATTATATTCACAGCCATGTATACCCCCCCCCCCCCAAGCCCCTGAAAGGACTTCATTGGACTCTATGTAAACTGGAAACCACATATCCTGAGGCTGTATTTATTGTAGCTGGGGATTTTAACCAGGCTAATCTGAAAACAAAGCTCCCTAAATTTTATCAGCATATCGAATGCACGAGCCGGGCTGGAAAAAATCTGAATCATTGCGACTCTAACTTCCGCGATGCATACAAACCCCTCCCTCGCCCTCCTTTCGGAAAATCTGACCACAACTCCATTTTGTTGCTCCCAGTCTACAGACAGAAACTTAAACAGGAAACGCCCATGCTCAGGTCTGTTCAACGCTGGTCCGACCAATCTGATTCCACGCTTCAAGATTGCTTCGATCACGTGGACTGGGATATGTTCCGGATAGCCTCTGCCAACAACATTGATTTTATACACTGATTCGGTGAGCGAGTTTATGAGCAAGTGCATAGGTGATGTTGTACCCAGAGTGACTATTAAAACCTTCCCCAACCAGAAACTGTGGACTGATGGCAGCATTCGCGCAACACTGAAAGCGTGAACCACTGCTTTTAATCATGGCAAGGCAACCGGAAACATGACCGAATACAAGTGTAGCTATTCCCTCCGCAAGGCAATCAGACAAGCTAAGCGTCAGTATAGAGACAAAGTAAAGTCGCAATTCAACGGCTCAGACACGAGACGTATGTGGCAGGGTCTACAGTCAATCATGGGTTATAAAAAGAAAACCAGCCCCTTCACAGACACCAACATCTTGCTCCCAGACAAACTAAACTTATTTGCTAACTTTGAGGACAATGCCACTGATACGGCATGCTGCCAAAACCAGTGGGCTCTCCTTCACCACAGCCAATGTGAGTAAAACATTTAAACGTGTTAACCCTTGCAAGGCTGCCGGCCCAGACGTCATCCCTAGCCGCGTCCTAAGAGCATGCGCAGACCAGCTGGCTGGTGTGTTTACTGACATATTCAATAAATCCCTATCCCAGTCGGCTATTCTCTCATGCTTCAAGAGGGCCAACATTGTTCCTGTTCCCAAGAAAGCTAAGGTAACTGAACTAAACGACTGTCGCCCCATAGCACTCACTTCCGTCCTTATAAAGTGCTTTGAGAGACTAGTCAAGGACCATATCACCTCCACCCCACCTGACAGTCTAGACGCACTCCAATGTGCTTACTGTCCCAATAGGTCCACAGACGATGCAATCTCAATCACACTGCCTTAACCCATCTGGACAAGAGGAATACCTATGCAAGAATGCTGTTCATCGATTACAGCTCAACATTTAACTCCATAGTACCCTCAAATCTCGTCATTAAGCTCAAGACCCTAGGTCTCGAACGCGCCCTGTGCACCTGGGTCCTAGACTTTCTGACGGCCGCCCCAGGTAAGGGTAGGAAACTACATCTCCACCCCACTGATCCTCAACACTGGGGCCCCACAAGGGTGCTTTCCCAGCCCTCTACTGTACTCCCTGTTCACCCATGACTGCGTGGCCATGCACGCCTCCAACTCAATCATCACGTTTGCAGACGACACTACAGTGGTAGGCTTGATTACCAACAACAACGAGACGGCCTACAGGGAGGAAGTGAGGGTCCTCGGAGTGTGGTGTCAGGAAAATAACCTCGCACTCAAAGTCCATAAAACAAAATCAAATCAAATGTATTTATATAGCCCTTCGTACATCAACTGATATCTCAAAGTGCTGTACAGAAACCCAGCCTAAAACCCCAAACAGCAAGCAATGCAGGTGTAGAAGCAGGGTGGCTAGGGAAAACTCCCTAGAAAGGCCAAAACCTAGGAAGAAACCTAGAGAGGAAACAGGCTATGTGGGGTGGCCAGTCCTCTTCTGGCTATGCCGGGTGGAGATTATAACAGAACATGGCCAAGATGTTCAAATGTTTATAAATGACCAGCATGGTTGAATAATAATAAGGCAGAACAGTTGAAACTGGAGCAGCAGCATGGCCAGGTGGACTGGGGACAGCAAGGAGTCATCATGTCAGGTAGTCCTGGGGCACGGTCCAAGGGCTCAGGTCCTCCGAGAGAGAGAAAGAAAGAGAGAATTAGAGAGAGCATATGTGGGGTGGCCAGTCCTCTTCTGACTGTGCCGGGTGGAGATTATAACAGAACATGGCCAAGATGTTCAAATGTTCATAAATGACCAGCATGGTCTAATAATAGTAAGGCAGAACAGTTGAAACTGGAGCAGCAGCATGGCCAGGTGGACTGGGGACAGCAAGGAGTCATGTCAGGTAGTCCTGGGGCATGGTCCTAGGGCTCAGGTCAGTTGAAACTGGAGCAGCAGCATGGCCAGGTGGACTGGGGACAGCAAGGAGTCATCATGTCAGGTAGTCCTGGGGCATGGTCCTAGGGCTCAGGTCCTCCGAGAGAGAGAAAGAAAGAAGGAGAGAATTAGAGAACGCACACTTAGATTCACACAGGACACCGAATAGGACAGGAGAAGTACTCCAGATATAACAAACTGACCCTAGCCCCCCGACACAAACTACTGCAGCATAAATACTGGAGGCTGAGACAGGAGGGGTCAGGAGACACTGTGGCCCCATCCGAGGACACCCCCGGACAGGGCCAAACAAGAAGGATATAACCCCACCCACTTTGCCAAAGCACAGCCCCCACACCACAAGAGGGATATCTTCAACCACCAACTTACCATCCTGAGACAAGGCTGAGTATAGCCCACAAAGATCTCCGCCACGGCACAACCCAAGGGGGGGGGGGGAAGGGCGCCAACCCAGACAGGATGACCACAACAGTGAATCAACCCACTCAGGACACGCACCCCCTCCAGGGACGGCATGAGAGAGCCCCAGTAAGGCAGTGACTCAGCCCCTGTGATAGGGTTAGAGGCAGAGAATCCCAGTGGAAAGAGGGGAACCGGCCAGGTAGAGACAGCAAGGGCGGTTCGTTGCTCCAGAGCCTTTCCGTTCACCTTCCCCACTCCTGGGCCAGACTACACTCAATCATATGACCCACTGAAGAGATGAGTCTTCAGTAAAGAATTAAAGGTTGAGACCGAGTTTGCGTCTCTGACATGGGTAGGCAGACCGTTCCATAAAAATGGAGCTCTATAGGAGAAAGCCCTGCCTCCAGCTGTTTGCTTAGAAATTCTAGGGACAATTAGGAGGCCTGCGTCTTGTGACCGTAGCGTACGTGTAGGTATGTACGGCAGGACCAAATCAGAGAGATAGGTAAGAGCAAGACCATATAATGCTTTGTAGGTTAGCAGTAAAACCTTGAAATCAGCCCTTGCTTTGACAGGAAGCCAGTGTAGAGAGGCTAGCACTGGAGTAATATGATAACATTTGTTGGTTCTAGTCAGGATTCTAGCAGCCGTATTTAGCACTAACTGAAGTTTATTTAGTGCTTTATCCGGGTAGCCGGAAAGTAGAGCATTGCAGTAGTCTAACCTAGAAGTGACAAAAGCATGGATTAATGTTTCTGCATCATTTTTGGACAGAAAGTTTCTGATTTTTGCAATATTGCATAGATGGAAAAAAGCTGTCCTCGAAATGGTCTTGATATGTTCTTCAAAAGAGAGATCAGGGTCCAGAGTAACGCCGAGGTCCTTTACAGTTTTATTTGAGACGACTGTACAACCATTAAGATTAATTGTCAGATTCAACAGAAGATCTCTTTGTTTCTTGGGACCTAGAACAAGCATCTCTGTTTTGTCCGAGTTTAATAGTAGAAAGTTTGCAGCCATCCACTTCCTTATGTCTGAAACACATGCACATTATCGAACAAAACACACGTCTTGTGTAACATGAAGACCTATGAGTGTCATCTGATGAAGATCAGTGTTAGTGATTCATTTTATCCCTATTTCTGCTTTTTGTGACTCCTCTCTTCAGCTGGAAAAATTGCATATTTCTGTGACCAGGTGCTGACCTAATATAGTATACTTTTGTTGTAAAGCCTTTTTGAAATCGGACACTGTGGTGGGGTTAACAACAAGAGTATCTTTAAAATGGTGTAAAATACTTGCATGTTTGAGGAATTTTAATTCTGAGAATTCTGTGGTTTGAATTTGGCTCTCTGCACTTTCACTGGCTGTTGTCATATCTATCCCGTTAACGGGATCTCAGCCGTAAAGTTTTTAATCAAATCATAAACGTTATTTATCACACATGCCGAATAACAAGTGTAAACCTTAGTGAAATGCTTACTTACGAGCCCTTATTAACCGACAGTGCAGTTCAAAAAGAGTTAAGAAAATATTTACCAAATAAACTAAAGTAAAAAACGAAAAATAATCAAAAGTAACACAATAACATAACAATAACGAGGCTATATACAAGGGGTACCAGTACAGAGTCAGTGTGCGGGGGGTACAGGATAGTTGAGGTAATTTGTACCTGTAGCTAGGGGTGAAGTGACTATGCATAGACAGTAAACACTCTGTGTGTGTTTGTGCATGTGTGTATCAGAGAATAGGTAGTCTGCAGCATAGCCTGATAAGAGTACAACTCTTTCATGTCTAGTGTGATGAAAGATGTCTGCAATATTTTATGAATCAAACAGATGAGGACCAGTGTGTACCATCCACAAATGGACGGGCTAGTCCAACACTTCAATAAGACCCCAAAGCAGATGTTGAAGAAGGTAATCGAAAGAGACGGGAGGAACTGGGACCAGCTCCTACCCCACTTGATATTCTTGGTGACCGAGGTACACCAAGCGTCCACTGGGTTCTCCCCCTTTGATCTCCTGTATGGCCATCGGCCCAGCGGATTGCTGGACCAACCATCCCCCCTTCGCAGTGTGGTGGAACAAGTAGAGGAGATGAGGGAGAGGATGTAGGCGATTTTGCCAGTGGTGAGGGAGCACATTGCACAGGTGCAACGCACCCAGGAGCATATATTAGACCGGAGGGCCCAACCACGAGAGTTCCAACCGGGTGAGGTCTTGGTTCTGATCCCCACAACGGAGAGCAAATTCCTGGCTATGTGGCATGGGCCCTACAACATTGTCGAGAAGTTAGGTGACGTCAATCATAAGGTACGCCAACCGGGGCAGAGAAAACCACTCCAGCTTTACCATGTGAAACTATTGAAGAAGTGGCACGCGGACACAGCCACAGCATAACCTGCCCTCTTATTTGGATGATATAATCGTGCACAGTGACAGTTGGGAGTCCCATCTCTGTATGTTACAGGCGGTGGCGGATGCGCTAAGGGATGCAGAGCTGACCGCAAACCCCCACAAGTTCAAGCTGGGCTATGCTGAGGTGTAGTGATTGGGCTATCAAACCGGACGGGGAAATGTGAAAAACCAAGAGGCAGGTGAAGTCGTTCCTTGGGTTAGCAGGATACTACAGTTGATTCGCACCTAACTTTGCAGCTCTAGCTTCTCCCCTTCTTCCAGGCCCTGAAGGACACGCTATGTTCGCACCCCATACTCGTCACCCTAGACTTTTCAAAAAAACCTCCTGGTCCAGATTGACGAGTCTGACACAAGGGTAAAAGCCCTTTGTCCCAAGAGCAGGAACGTGAGGAGCACCCCATCATGTATGTCATCACGAAGCTCCTCCTGAGGGAGAAGTACTTGATTGTCGAGATGGAGTGCCTCACCATGAAATGGGTCTGGGACACCCTCAAGTATTAGCTCCTCGGGAATAAGTTCACCCTGATTACTGACCATGCCCACCTTGTGTGACCGCGTCACACACTTGTTCCTGCGATTGTTTTTCTCGGTCAGCCACAGGTTTGGGTCCTGTCATGCCAAATAGTGTCCTCCTGCCAAATAGTATCCCCCTCTATATCACAATGGGATTCGATGAGTTCTAGCTTCTGTTGCAACATTCTGGCCAGATTGCGTAATGAACCAAAGAGTCCGTTGCTATGCTGGTTGCATGGCTGTTGCTTGGCTCTAATTTACCTCGTAGGAGGATGCGGGCAGTTCGAGTTCTATTTCACTGCATAAATGTTTGCTCAGTCCGCGCAAAATTATTACCTCAGAATTTCTCTCCAAGGACGGTGTTTTTGACTGTGACAACCTGCTGCTTCAGAGCACCGAATAGACTGTAAAGAGAACACTTTCTTTACCATGTGTTTTGTCTTAAGTACATATTGTTAAATAGGAATTAATAATAGCTGTTTTACAGATTGACGTTGCTAGCTACTGTACTTATATTTTTCAGCCTGCCTAGTCAGCTAGCCAGCTAGCCAGACAGTTGTATTTAGCCAACGTTAGCAAGCAAGCTACTGTAACTGTTATTACAGCTTTTAGTTTTTATGTAGTTAGCACTTCAATGGCATCCCTCAAGGAGATTTTATTTTTCTCTTTCCAGATGAAGTACTATGAAGACACCCCTGATCTCGACAAGAGGCACAACATTCAGAGAAATTCACAATTCAGGTTAACGTTAGGCAGTTAACTTCAATTAGATAACTTGCCAGATTTAGCTATGTACAACCATTTCTCAACAACAATTTTTCATTAATAATAATAATAATAATATATGCCATTTAGCAGACGCTTTTATCCAAAGCGACTTACAGTCATGTGTGCATACATTCTACGTATGGGTGGTCCCGGGAATCGAACCCACTACCCTGGCGTTACAAGCGCCATGCTCTACCAACTGAGCTACAGAAGGACCGTACAACGTTTGCTAGTTGCTAGCTATACATATAGTTAAATGGAGGCTGCTGAGGGGAGGATGGCTCACAATAATGTCTGGAATGGAGTAAATAAAATGGTATCAAACACGTGGTTTCCATGTGGTTCTCTCCAGGAGCTAGGGGTTCTGCCCAACACCCAGACATGGATCCACTGGATGTCCTCCATTACCAACCACCCTCCAACTTTTCATTACATCATCTATAGTTACTGTTGTTGTCATGTTGTCATTATCTGCTAAGAAAAGTTTCTTGCTCTATCATACTGGGCACATAATATGTGAGATATATGGTCCCACCGATGACAGTGCATGTCAGAGAAAAAAACAAGCCATGATGTCGAAGGATTTGTCAATAGAGCTCCGAGACAGGATTGTGTCGAGGCACAGATCTGGGGAAACAAGGTCCCCAAGAACACAGTGGCCTCCAGAGCACTCAGGACCGCAGACTGGAGCGATGGTTCGTCTTCCAACTGGACAACGACCCTAAGCACACAGCCAAGGCAACGCAGGAGTGGCTTCAGGACAAGTCTCTGAGTTTTTTATAGTTTTTTATATTTTTGCAAAACATGCTTTTGCTTTTTCATCGTCGGGTATTGTGTGTAGAATGATGAGGGGGAACAAAATATGTAATCCATTTTAGAATAAGTCGATAATGTAACAAAGTGGAAAAGTCAAGGGGTCTGAATACACTGTATATGTACCTATCATCTCACTTGTAGCACTGTCATACCTCCACCCTTATCTTGGACTTCCCCTCTTCATCCCCCTCCTCCCCTTCCCCCACACTCTTGCTGTTTCCTTTCTACCCCCCTCTTTTTCTTGTAATAGAGACCTGTTTAAAGCATGTTAAACATGGTTGATGCCAGAGTCAAAACCACTATCTGTATGTGATGATAGAACTATGATGCATAGGTGGAGAATTTGATTTGAATCACAGAAAGTTTACATAACTCAACTTTTATAGTTTACTTCAACTTTATGATTGTGTGTGTTTCTGTGGTTGTGTGAATGGTGTACTTAAGTGGACACGTTTACTGTTTGTTCCATGTGCATGAAGTATGCATTACTTGCTGCCCTGCTTACTGGCGAAACCTCAGGGTTTTCAGTAAGTGACAAACCGTTACTTCCTCTGATCTGAACCCATTAGCTCTCCACAGATGCCCATCTCTCTGTCAAAATCAAGGCAGCACCTGAATGGAATTGATGAGTGCATGTTCCAAAATGTAACCTCACACCCTTTATTTACACTGTGGTATTTCCTCAGAACACTGTTTCAAAGAAGAAAAATACACACAGAAAAACATTCTCTCTCTCCCTCAGTCTTACACTCTCTCTACCCCCCCCCTCTCTCTAAGACCACACAAACACATCCTGTATGAGTTTGACTACCCCAGCCACTCTTATGCATGATTGTCTCACACCTCTGTATGTTAGACTAACATAAAATTGTCAACAGTTATTTAGGACAGTACACACATAAACTAACAAAATAGCAAAACAAATAGTTCCCCATGGATCGCCTGAGTATATAGGCAGACTCTTGAGTTGATCATTTCTTCCCAAATGTAATGTCACGGCTGGCTGAAGGACTGGACCAAGGTGCAGCATGGTAAGTGTACATTTTCTCTTTATTAAAAAATGACGCCGACAAAACAAAGAACAAAAACCAAACCGTGAAGCTTTGGGCTATGTGTCCTGATCAAAGACAAAGTTAACTTCCCACAAAACAGGTGGGGGAAAAGTATGGTTCTCAATCAGAGACAACGATAGACAGCTGTCCCTGATTGAGAACCACACCCGGCCAAACACATAGAAATAGAAAATCATAGAACATAGAACATAGACTGCCCACCCAAATCACACCCTGACCAAACCAAAATAGAGACATAAAACGCTCTCTACGGTCAGGGCGTGACAGTACCCCCCCCCCCAAAGGTGCGGACTCCGGCCGCAAAACCTGAACCTATAGGGGAGGGTCTGGGTGGTCATTTTTCCACAGTGGCGGCTCTGGCGAGGGACGTAAGACCCCGCTCCACCTCTGGCATGGCCCACTTAGGTGGCGCCTCTAGAGCGGGGACCCTCGTAGCGGGCCCCGGACAGGAGGGAGACTCTGGCAGCTCCGGACAGGAGGGAGACTCTGGCAGCTCCGGACACGAGGGAGACTCTGGCAGCTCCGGACACGAGGGAGACTCTGGCAGCTCCGGACACGAGGGAGACTCTGGCAGCTCCGGACACGAGGGAGACTCTGGCAGCTCCGGACACGAGGGAGACTCTGGCAGCTCCGGACACGAGGGAGACTCTGGCAGCTCCGGACACGAGGGAGACTCTGGCAGCTCCGGACACGAGGGAGACTCTGGCAGCTCCGGACACGAGGGAGACTCTGGCAGCTCCGGACACGAGGGAGACTCTGGCAGCTCCGGACACGAGGGAGACTCTGGCAGCTCCGGACACGAGGGAGACTCTGGCAGCTCCAGACAGGATGGAGACTCAGGACTCCCTGCGCTGGAGAGACACAGAGGAGACCTGGCTCTGGGAGCAGGCACAGGACTCACCGGGCTGGGGAGACATCCAGGAGGCCTCTTCCTTGGCCGAGGCACCGGATACCCTGGGCCGTGGAGGCGCACTGGTGGCCTCGAGCACAGAGCTGACATCACCCGTTCTGGCTGGATACCAGCTTCCACCCGGCAAATGCGGGACGCTGGCACCGAGCACACCGGCCTGTGAATGCTCCGCCTCGACACTGTGAGCATCACCCCATAGCACAGGGCCTGACCAGTCCCATGCTCTCCACAGTAAGCATGGGGAGTTGGCTCAGGTCTGCTTCCTGACTCTGCCACACTCCCCGTGGAACCCGCCAAATGTTATTCAAAAATGACACCGACAAAACAAAGAACAATAACCAAACCGTGAAGCTTTGGGCTATGTGTCCTGATCAAAGACATAGTTAACTTCCCACAAAACAGGTGGGGGAAAAGGGTACCAATGTATGGTTCTCTATCAGATACAACGATAGACAGCTGTCTCTGATTGAGAACCACACCCGGCCAAACACTTAGAAATAGAAAATCATAGAACATAGAACATAGACTGCCCACCCAAATCACACCCTGATCAAACCAAAATAGAGACATAAAACGCTCTCTACGGTCAGGGCGTGACATGTAAAGATCAAAAACAGAATCTAAATGGTCAAAAGCATTGAAAAACGCCAAGTGATTTAATGTGATTGAGTCAATGTGAAACTGATCTTAATGTCATGTACTACATTCTACACTGAGGTAGTTCAGAATGTCGTATGTTCTGGGGTGTCAGACCTCTTACAGTTGCTGCATTTATGTGGTTTATTTTATGAAATGACTGTGAGAGGTTAGATAGAAGGGCTTCAGATAATAAAACATTTAATATCATCTATTTCTATGGCTCAGACAGAGTGGCCAAGACAGGGCTCAAATCCCCATTACCACTAGGCCAGACTCCTGCGCTGAGGATTTACCCCAGTGTTTTACCCAAAAGGCTCAAACTTTTCTGTTTCCAACTGCCTAGGCTGGCACCCGTGTCTCACTGGGCCATGGCTTCGGCAGACCTGCTCAGACTTGGAGTCAAGGCAAGGCCCGGTGTACATTTCAGCTGGCATTTACATATCAATGTCTAACTGTGAATTTTACCACCTTCTCACAAAGCAACAGTCTTGAATGATGCAGAGGTTGATTCTGCTCACCACAAGTCTTTGGTGTTAGACTCCTGATGGAACACAATAACACTAGAGCTAACATGAACATAAAACACTGGTGACACCCTGGTGTGTGGGTAAGTTCAGGTGGCAGGTGGGGGACAGGGGAAGCAGATTGCTGCTTAGTGGCTATTCAGCAGCCTGATGGTCTAGGGGAAGAAGTTATTGGCCAGTCTGAACAGTTTTTGGGGACGGGATCATCGATGGGGAATGAGGCTTTGGATATGAAATCCACCTTGAAATCTAACTCTGAGCACACAGCAAATCACTCAGTAATAAAATGCTGAGCACCCGTGTGATGTCTCTGAGTTCAATGGCTGTGATGTTTCAGAGAAACTCACTTCTGTGCTTCTCTCTCACACGACCACTTCCTCTGTTCTCCATCCTCCTCAGACTACTGAAATGTTCATGACCCGCTCTCTCTGAGTTCCTGGTTAGCTAGCTGTGACACTGATCTCAGACTCTGACGTTCCACTCCACTCTGTCCATTTCTCTCTCTGTCAGTCAGCTATGTCTAATATCATCATGGAAACTCTCCTGTCCTGGGACCTGGTGTCTGTGGTCATCATGCTGTTCCTTGTCTCTACAGGTAAGCTACAGTTGATGACCATAGTACAGTGTGTGTGTGTGTGTGTGTGTGTGTGTGTGTGTGTGTGTGTGTGTGTGTGTGTGTGTGTGTGTGTGTGTGTGTGTGTGTGTGTGTGTGTGTGTGTGTGTGTGTGTGTGTGTGTGTGTGTGTGTGTGTGTGTGTGTGTGTGTGTGTGTGTGTGTGTGTATGTGTGTGTGTCTGTGTGTGTACCTGCCTGCCTGCCTACCTGGCTGTCTGTCTGTCTGTTTGTGTTTGATTTGCATTCTTATGACTTCTTAAAAGGATTTTAAAAATCTCACACTGTCCTTTAAAGTAAAGTACTTAAAACATTGTCTTTGTTGTTTCCTTTCCAATAGAGTCAGCAGGTGACTCAACAAAATATCTGAAAAATAAATCAGCTTCTTTGGGAGAAATTGTTACTTTGGTTTGCAATAACTCAGAGACGAATGCAACATACATCTGGAAGAAGGACACCGTTCTCATTTTCTCTCATAGTGACACACTGAATAAATCTCAAAGAAAATTCACCTCTGACAGGATGAGTGTTGATCCACCTACAAAGCTGACTATCTTTAATGTAGAGTTAAATGACACCGGGAGCTACAGCTGTCAAATAACAGATGATCAAAGTGGTGTACTGACAATGGGGTGGAATTTGACCATCACTAATAACCTCACAGGTAATGGAAGTAATGTTCTGTTTATACTGTAACATGTGGAGAAGAAACGGTATTCTGTAATGCCAGATATACATTTCCAGAATTTTGACTTTAACAAAAATATAAATTATTGTGATAATTAATGCAAACCATCAATACTGAATGTTATAATGTTATTATTTGGTTATTATCTCCCTATTGTTTACTATATAGTTATAAAGCAAAGGAATATAATACTTGTTTTAGACTTGTCAACTCTCCTGAAAATCCCAGTTGTTTCTGTCTTAACACAGATCATGCTGAATATAACCTACGGGGGTTATTGCTCTTCACAATTCCATCTGCTATTGGAGGAGTGGTTCTCTGCATTAACATCTGTTGTATGGTCTGGCTGTGTAGGTGAGTAGCTTAAAGTAGTGTACCTAAGAGCTCAGTTCAATCACATCTGCATTGCCTAAAGCACCGTGGTCTCATTTTGTATCTATTGTTGAGTAGGAGTTATATTTTCAATAAAATACCTAATTCAAGTTACTTTGTTTCTACAGGAAACGAAAACAGGAACAGACAAGTCATTGTGAGAAGCGCAAAGAGGTCAGTAGCTTATTTCAGATGGGTTGGGTTAAATGAGGAAGAAACATTTCGGTTGAATGCATTCAGTTGTGCAACTAACTGACTAGGTATCCCCTCCCCTTTCCATTCTACACTTGATCATTACTAAACGAAGTGGCTGTGTGACTTGTGTTTGTCCCACCAGCCGGACGCCTTTTCCTGTTTCTAAAACTCCCAATGTTCTGCTCATGTGTTTCTTTTACACACTAAACACTTTGAGGCCTCCTGCTTATGTTTATGTTGTCTTGAAAATGTGCACAATGTAAGGTTTTAGAAAACGGGAAAAGTCTTCCTGAGGGAGGAGCAAACATGCCTTTTCTGAAAGGTCAGGCTACGAATACAGTTTTAATGAATCTTTTTGATATTGCCAAATTTGTGGTTGTGGTAACTAGTGGAAACCAAACTTAGGATCCAAATCACATTCTGCCCATGTGTTATTTTACACGTAATTTCAAGTTTCTCACTTTACTCTAACAAATCAGATGTATTTATAAAGCCCGTTTAACTTCAGATGTCACAAAGTGCTTAGACAGAAACCCAGCATAAATCCCAAACAGCAAGCAATGCAGATGTAGAAGCACGGTGTCTAGGAAAAACTCCCCATAAATGCAGGAACCTAGGAAGTAACCTAGAAAGGAACCAGGCTCCGAGGGGTGTCCAGTCCTCTTGTGGCTGTGCCGAGTGGAGATTATAAGTGTACAAGCCATTAAGGCCAGATAGTTCTTCAAGATGTTCAAACGTTCATAGATGACCAGCAGGGTCAAATAGTAATTGTAGTAGTAGTAGAGCATGCAACAGGTCAGCACCTCAGGAGTAAATGTCAGTTGGCCGAACATTCAGAGGTCGAGCATTCAGAGGTCGAGCATTCAGAGGTCGAGCATTCAGAGGTCGAGAGAGAGAGAGAGGTCGAGAGAGAGAGAGAGGTCGATAGAGAGAGAGAGGTCGAGAGAGAGGTCGAGAGAGAGAGAGAGAGAGAGGGAGAGAGAGAGAGAGAGAGAGAGAGAGAGAGAGAGAGAGAGAGAGAGAGAGAGAGAGAGAGAGAGAGGTCGAGAGAGATCGAGAGAGAGAGAGAGAGAGAGAGAGAGAGAGAGAGAGAGAGAGAGAGAGAGAGAGAGAGAGAGAGAGAGAGAGAGAGAGAGAGAGAGAGAGAGAGAGAGAGAGGTAGAGAGAGAGAGAGAGAGAGAGAGAGAGAGGTAGAGAGAGAGAGCGAGAGAGAGAGAGAGGTCGAGAGAGAGAGGTAGAGAGAGAGAGAGAGAGAGAAGAGGTAGAGAGAGAGAGAGAGAGAGAGAGAGAGAGAGAGAGAGAGAGAGAGAGAGAGAGAGAGAGAGAGAGAGAGAGAGAGAGAGAGAGAGAGAGAGAGAGAGAGAGAGAGAGAGAGAGAGAGAGAGAGAGAGAGAGAGAGAGAGAGGTAGAGAGAGAGAGAGAGAGGAGAGAGAGAGAGAGAGAGAGAGAGAGAAGTCGAGAGAGAGAGGTCGAGAGAGAGAGGTAGAGAGAGAGAGAGAGAGAAGAGGTAGAGAGAGAGAGAGAGAGAGAGAGAGAGAGAGAGAGAGAGAGAGAGAGAGAGAGAGAGAGAGAGAGAGAGAGAGAGAGAGAGGTAGAGTCGAAAACACCATGTCCAGGACAAGGTAGAGTCATCATGCCAGGTAGTCCTGAGGCATGGTCCTGGGGCTCAGGTCCTCCTGGAGGGGGGAAGAGTTTGAGAGGAGAATTAGAGAGAACATATTTCAGTTCACACAGGACACAGATAAGACTGGAGAATTTCACTTGATAGGACAAACTGACCATAGCCCCCCGGCACATAGACTACTGCAGCATAGTTACTGGAGGCTGAGACGGCGATGCCCCCGAACAGGGCGAAGCAGTCAGGATGTAACCCCACCCACTTTGCCAAATCACAGCCCCCACACCACTAGAGGGATATCAACAGACCAACAAGTTACTAACTTGAGACAAGGCTGAGTACAGCCCACAATGATTTGTTTACAAATTCTAGGGACAATAAGGAGGCCTGCATCTTGTGACCATAGCAAATGTGTAGGTATGTACGGCAGGACCAAATCGGAGAGATAGGTAGGAGCAAGTCCATGTAATGCTTTGTAAGTTAGCAGTAAAACCTTGACATCAGCCCTTGCCTTAGTAGGAAGCCAGTGTAGAGAGGCTAACACTGGAGTAATATGTTACAATTTTGGGGTTATAGTCAAGATTCTAGCAGCCATATTTAGCACTAACTGAAGTTTATTTAGTAATGTATCCAGGTAGCCAGAGAGTAGAGCATTGCAGTAGTCTAATCTAGAAGTGACAAAAGCATTAGATTTTATGCACCATTTTTGGACAACAAGTTTCAGATTTTTGCTATGTTACGAAGATGGAAAAAAGCTCCCCTTGAAATGTTCTTGATATGTTCGCCAAAAGAGAGATCAGAGTAAGGCCGAGGTCCTTCACAGTATTATTTGAGACGACTGTACAACCATCAACATTAACTGTCAGATGAAACAGCAGATATCTTTGTTTCTTGGGACCTAGAACTATCAATGTCTTTCAATAATGACAGGAATGGAGGTCTTTATTCCAGTGAGATTGCGAAAGTGAACACCACCATGTTTAGTTTTGCCCGACCTAGATTGAGGCACAGACACCACGACCAGCCCGCTCATTAGGCAGGCGCTTATGGTGGCAGATTGACCAGGGCTGCATTTTCTGAGCTAAACTTATCAAGACGCACGTCCAACAACAACACATTAAACCTCATAATTCTGCCCCAAAATAATGACAATTTCTCTCAACCAGTGGCGTATTGGCTTTTTAGGTGAGCAGTGCCCAATTTGTCAAAAGCAGGGGGCGCAACATATTTTGCTTGTCCATTCCCAGCTCTCCTCTCCAGGGTGCTGTTGGAGAGATCCCTCTCTACAGCGCTCCACCAACATTCTGTCAAAAAAATGATCCAATATAAATCATGTAGCAGCTGTAGGATATGGTAGAAAGAGTATGTGGCCTTTTCTGGGGCGGCAGATAGCCTAGTGGTTAGAGCGTTGGGCCAGTAACCGAAAGGTTGCTAGATTGAATCACTGAGCTGACATGGTAAACATCTGTGTTATGCCCCTGAAAGAGGCAGTTAACCCACTGTTCCTAGACCAGTTAACCCACTGTTCCTAGACCAGTTAACCCACTGTTCCTAGACCAGTTAACCCACTGTTCCTACACCAGTTAACCCACTGTTCCTAGACCAGTTAACCCACTGTTCCTAGGCCGTCATTGTAAATTAGAATTTGTTCTTAACTGAATTGCCTAGTTAAATAAAGGTTAAATACCTTTTACAAATGTATTAATTCTGTAGCCTACAGGCTGGAGATAAAATGTATTAATTCTGTAGCCTACAGGCTGGAGATAAAATGTATTAATTCTGTAGCCTACAGGCTGGAGATAAAATGTATTAATTCTGTAGCCTACAGGCTGGAGATAAAATGTATTAATTCTGTAGCCTACAGGCTGGAGATAAAATGTATTAATTCTGTAGCCTACGGGCTGGAGATAAAATGTATTCATTCTGTAGCCTACAGGCTGGAGATAAAATGTATTAATTCTGTAGCCTACAGGCTGGAGATAAAATGTATTAATTCTGTAGCCTACGGGCTGGAGATAAAATGTATTCATTCTGTAGCCTACGGGCTGGAGATAAAATGTATTCATTCTGTAGCCTACAGGCTGGAGATAAAATGTATTAATTCTGTAGCCTACAGGCTGGAGATAAAATGTATTAATTCTGTAGCCTACAGGCTGGAGATAAAATGTATTAATTCTGTAGCCTACAGGCTGGAGATAAAATGTATGACAATGTAATGACACCGACACTTTTGCCAAATTCAGGTTTCTCTAAACGGCACTCAGTCAACTAAAACATTTGCTGTCATGTTAACAAACAACATATCCTAAAAACAGGACATGTCAAACTAAAATGGACAATATGGAACGGAGAATCACAACTGCTGTCTAGGAGTTTCACACCGTTGTCATGATCAGTGGTTTCAAGTTTGTATCCTTCAATGTTTTATCATAGCGAAAAAGAAAATACTTCTGCATTTCCTAGGCTCGTGATAACTCCTCATAAAGCTGCGTATCTGATATTCAGAGTTTAAATAGGCAAATTGATTAGTCACAGAAATCAGGACTAATAAAGCCAATGAAATAGCCTGTTTTAGGCTACACCTCATTGAGCACGGACCAACGCCTTTTGGATGTCTTTTTTTGGTGCAGTTATTTTTTGGTCTGGCCTATGGTGGTAGAACGGCAAGGACCGGCCCAGAAAGACACGGTTTCAATGGGGAAAGCTGAGCTAACTACAGTGACTGTGCGAGTGGCGGACTCCACAAAACAGCAAGGCTGCTGATTGGCTTGCACCATCATGTGGAGCTAGAGGAGTCAGAAGAGGCTACTCACCCACTTCTGAACTGTCAACCAATTTTGATTATGATGATTTAGCCTATGAACAGCTGAAAGAACATTCCAAAAACATATACACTGAGTGTACAAAACATTAGGAACGCCTGCTCTTTCCATGACATAAACTGACCAGATTAATCCAGGTTAAATCCACTTCAATGTAGATGAAGGGGAGGAGACAGGTTAAAACTTCTTATGGCTAGGTGGCAGTATTGAGTAGCTTGGATGAATAAGGTGCCCAGAGTAAAAAGAAGCTAAGATATGCATATTGTTAGTAGATCTGGATGGAAGACACTCCGAAGTTTCTAAAACTGTTTGAATGATGTCTGTGAGTACAACAGAACTCATATGGCAGGCAAAAACCTGAGAAGAAATCCAACCAGGAAGTGGGAAATCTGAGGTTTGTAGTTTTTCAACTCTTTGCCTATCCAAGACACAGTGGAAATTTGGTCCGATTGCACTTCCTAAGGCTTCCACTAGATGTCACTAGATACAGACCAGTGGTTGCAGGAATAGGCTCAATGCTAGAGCCATTGCCAAACTTTGTAGACTATTTTATTAAAACTCATGCGCAAGCACTGCTATCATATGTAAAACACTCTATAGACTTCATTAACAAGATCTCACCAATAACTGGTTTAACAGAGGACTGTATTTTGGTCACATTAGATGTGGGAGGGCTGGCAGCCCTAGCTCACTATTTGGGAGACAGAGATACTAACGGATATCCACCAACAAACTTTATTCTAGAGCTGAATATGTTTTGACGGATAACTATTTTAGGTTTGATGATGAATACTACCTCCAAACGAATGGAACATCCATGGGCTCCACATTCACTCAGAGCTATGCTAACCACTATGTGGGTCTTTTTGAAGAACGTTTTGTTAATAATAATAATTCAAACGAAAATCCATTTTTGAATAATGTCCTGAAGTGGTATCGATATATTGACGACATTTTTTGCACAAGGGAAGGAACGGAAAAAGAGCTGTCAGATTTTATGGCACTACTCAATGGCATTGACCCCAATCTCAAATTCACTATTGAATGTGACACACAACATGTTCATTACCTTGATATGTGAATTGAGAAATCAAATGGAACCCTGTTTACAACTCTGTATAGAAAAGAAACAGACAGAAATACTCTATTACAGGGGGACAGCTTCCATCCTGAGCCATTAAAAAGAGGACTTCCAAGAAGCCCGTTTTTCAGACTGCTCCTATATGCCACTCCACAGAGGACTATCTAGAAAAAGCAGCGGAGATGCGCAATAGGTTTCTAAGGAGAGGCTATTCACCACAATGTGTGGCTGAAGATCTTAATTTGGCATTGGGAAAAACACGAGATGAACTGCTACAAAAAAGACCCGCTAAAGCTAAAAACGTGGGAGATGTGGTCAAGAAACACTGGCTTTGCCGGCTGAATTTAAAAGTCCACCACTTACTGTGTATAGGAGAGCTCGCAATTTACGAGATAAATTGGTTCATGCCAACTGCCAACAACAAAAGAAAATCAGCCAGGCTATTTTACGCCCTCTTCCAAATGGCAGCTATAAATGCAGAGGATGTGCACAGTGCAACAACATGATGAAGTGTGAATATTTCTGTCACCCAAACACAGGAAAACGGTTCAGAATAAATGACATTATTACGTGTTCCACAAACCATGTTATTTACATTATTACATGTCCATGTGGGCTCTGCTATGCCGGTAAAACCACCGCTCTCTCAAACAGAGAGTTAGTGAACATAAAAGTTCAATCAGGAGAAATGACAGGGATTATCCAGTCGCAGTACATTTTAATGACCGAAAACATGACCTTTCTACCTTTTAGATGTTGTGGCATAGAGAAAGTTTAGATATCAGACAGGGGAGGTGATAGTAATAATACTCTGAGTAAAAGAGAATGTTTTGGGATTTTCACCCTCCAGACATTATTTCCAAAAGTATTTAATGATGAAATGCCTATGTATGTTATGTTCTGAATTTGAACATGAATGCATGGAACAGATGTGGGTGGGGCTAGGTCTACGTAAGGGTGCACATTTTCTGACGAAGGCCGTGAGGCCGACACATAAGCTTATTAAAGATCAGTGATACTATCAAGAGCAGTGTGCGGTTTCCTTTTTCCTTCACCACATTTTGTTACGTAAAACAAGCTTATTCTAAAATTGAATAAAGTGCTTTTTTTCCCCTCATCAATCTACACACAATACCCCATAATGACAAAGCAAAAATAGCTGTTTAGAAATTTTGGCAAATGTATTAAAAAAGCGGAAAATAACACATTTACATAAGTATTCAGACGCTTTACTCAGTATTTTGTTGAAGCACTTTTGGAAGTGGTTACGGCCTTGAATCTTCTTGGTTATGACCCTACAAATTTGGCACACCTGTTTTTGGGGAGTTTCTCCTATTCTTCTCTGCAGATCCTCTCAAGCTCTGACAGGTTGGATAGGGAGTGCCACTGCACAGCTATTTTCAGCTCTTTCCAGAGATGTTCGATCGGGTTCAAGTCCGAGCTCTGGCTTGGCCACTCATGGACATTCAGATACTTGTCCAGAAGCCACTCTTGCGTTGTCTTGACTGTGTGCTTAGGGTCATTGTCCTGTTGGAAGGTAAACCTTTGACCCACTCTGAGGTCCTGAGCGTTCTGGAGCAGATTTTCATCAAGGATTTTGCTCCGTTCATCCTTCCTTCAATCCCGACACTAGTCTCCCAGTCCCTGCCACTGAAAAACATCCCCACAGCATGATGCTGCCACCACCATGCTTCACCATAGAGATGACATTTGGCATTCAGGTCAAAGAGTTCAATCTTGGTTTCATGGTACCAGAGAATCTTGTTCCTCATGGTCTGAGTCCATTAGGTGCCTTACGGGCAAACTCCAAATGGGCAGTCATGTGCCTTTTACTGAGGAGCGGCTTCCAATGCTGCAGAAATGCTTTTGTACCCTTCCCCAGATCTGTGCCTTGACACAAACCCGTCTCAGAGCTCTAAGGACAATTCCTTCGACCTCTAGGCTTGGTTTTTGCTCTGAAATGCATTGTCAACTGTGGGACCTTATATAGACAGGTGTGTGCCTCTCCAAATCATGTCCAATCAGTTGAATTTACCACAGGTGGACTCCAATCAAGTTGTAGAAACATCTTAAGAATGATCAATTGGAACAGGATGCACCTGAGCTTACTTTCAAATCTCATAGAAAACCTGTGTAAATGAGGTATTTCAATATTTTTTCCCCAATACATTTGCAAAAAATTCTAAAAGCTGTTTTCGCTTTGTCATTATCAGGTATTGTGTGTAGATTGATGAGAAAAACATTGAATTGAATCAATTTTAGAATAAGGAAGGCTGCGACGTAACAAAATGTGGAAAAAG
This sequence comes from Oncorhynchus gorbuscha, assembly GCF_021184085.1. NCBI lineage: Eukaryota > Metazoa > Chordata > Actinopteri > Salmoniformes > Salmonidae > Oncorhynchus > Oncorhynchus gorbuscha. The sequence goes on along the minus strand of NC_060181.1, from coordinate 79,503,428 downwards.
TCAAAGGGTCTGAATACTTTCTGAATGCACTGTACAGGACAGACACTGTGGCTGGATTGACAACAAGTGTATCTTTAAAATGGTGTAAAATACTTGTATGCTTGAGGAATTTTCATTATGAGATTGTTGTTTTGAATTTGGCTCCCTGCACTTTCACTGGCTGTTGGCGAGGGACGCTTACCGTCCCACATATCCCAGAGAGGTTATTAATCAGTACTGTCTCCACTCTCATCTCTACTCTCCTTTTATCTCACATCTTTTTTTGCTCCCTGATGTCTCTCCTGTTTTCACCTCTTCTCTCATTTTTATTTATATTTAATTTTTTTATTTAACTAGGCAAGTCAGTTAAGAACAAATTCTTATTTAAAATAATGGCGTGGGAACAGTGGGTTAACTGCCTTGATCAGGGGCAGAACAACAGATTTTTACCTTGTCAGCTCGGGGATTAGATCTAGCAACCTTTCGGTTAGCGGCCCAACGCTCTAACCACTAAGCTACCTGCTGCCCTCATTGATCTCTTCTCTCTCCACTCCTCTCTTCTCTCCCCTACAGGAGAGCAATGCCCAGTCTGATGGTCACACTGCCAGAAGAGAACAACACCAGCGGAGTCAATACTTTGAAAGACTCAACTCAGTCTACGGACTGTAGTAATCACACAGCAGTTACTTAACATGCCAAAAAAGAGTCAAGTATCATAGACGGGTTAGCTGACAAGGTCACGACAACAAAGAGCATGCTTCAATGAGGAAGAAGTCCATGTGTAGTTGTGATTCTGGATGACCAGATAACTAGCAACATTGACAAGAAGCTGCTCTGTGGGAATCTTAGGTGGTTCATTTCAGCTTGTTGTGTCTAGTTAGTGATACTGTGATGGAACATTTTCCGTTTGTGCTTTTCTAATAACCAATTTCTGTGCTCATGCAAGTGACTGATTGAAACATGCAGAGGAGGAATCCTCACTATCAGTATGCAATTTGGCAGTACACCCAGAACCGTGTTTTGAGAACTAAAGGGATATCTTAGTTTCAAGGTCTCAGCTTGGAGAGAGGAAGCCTCTTAAGGTATTGGTCAGTCACATGCATGAACCAAACGTTAATGATGAATTAATTATGAATAATAAATAAGCTAAATCATGCAAATATAACTTGTCTGTGTGAGCAGTATATAAGAGAACTAACGGGACTGCCCCGGTGAAGCTCACTTCAGACCGACACTTTATGCATCTAAGTTTGACTGGGACGTCTTCAGCGTGCTGTAAATAAACAATGCTTCATTTAAGATTGACTTCAAGTGTCCCTGTGTATAATTTCCATGACAATGCCATATCTTGTTTTGAAGTGTTTTGACTGATGTCACATCTAGCTAATATGGCAAAAATGTGCTAGCTAGCTAAACAACTGTAACAGCGTATTTGAGAGACAAGTGCTCAATGTGCAAATGTATTTATGTTTCCAATGATAACACTTTACCCCCAGCGGCATATCACGTTATGACACCCTCATAACCATATCATAATATGTCATAACAACTGACATAACGTGTCATATCCTGTCATTATATGGTCATAACACTGTCATGACCCATATTTGTACACCTGTTGTGACACATATTGCATTATTTGATGGCTGATTGGTTATGACACCTACGTAAGAGTGTCAAAACCCACATTTATTCAAATGTATTTTTTCCCTGCCAATAAGTTTCTGTTCGTTTTAAAGTTTATTCTTGTCCTTTGTTGTTATTGTAAATAATCATTTACATTCATGTTTTTTTTAAATACACTTCAAGATGCTGTCATGAAGCATTATGACCATCCTGTGTCACTTTACTTGGACTAAGAAAATAGACTTTATGACACTGTCAAGAAGCATTATGAACATCAGAATCATATAAGCCTGATAGGCCTATCATGTACTGAACAAAAATATAAACGCAACATGTAAAATGTTGGTCCCATGTTTCATGAGCTGAAATAAAAGATCCTCAAATGTTCCATATACACAAAAAGCATATTTGTCTAAACATATTCTGCACAAATGTGTTTACATCCCTGTTAGTGAGAATTTCTCCTTTGTCAAGATAATCCATTCACCTGACAGGTGTGGCATATCAAGAATCTGATTAAACAGCATGATCATTATACAGGTGTACCTTGTGCTGGGGACAATAAAAGGTCACACTAAAATGTGCAGTTTTGCCACACAACACAATGCCACAGATGCCTCAAGTTTTGAGGGAGCATGCAATTGGCATGCTGACTGAAAGAATATCCACCAGAGCTGTTGCCGGGGAATGTAATGTTAATTTCTCTACCATAATCCACCTCCAAAGTCGTTTTAAAGAATATGACAGTATGACCAACTGGCCTCTCAACCCGCTAACCAGGTGTAACCAAGCCAGCCCAGGATCTCCACATTCAACTTCTTCACCTGCAGGATCATCTAAGACCAGCCATCCGGACAGCTGATGAAACTGAGGAGTATTTCCATCTGAAATAAAGCCATTGAGGGGAAAAACTCATTCTGTTTGCCTAGGCCTGGCTCGCCAGTGGGTGATTGCCCTCACAGGCCCACCCATGAGTGCGCCCCTGCAAAGTCATGTGAAATCCATAGAATAGGGCATCATTAATTTATTTAAATTGATTGATTTTCTTATATGAATTGTAACCCAGTAAAATCGTTGACATTGTTGCAGGTTGTGTTGATATTGTTTTCAGTAATACCTTATTTCAGTCATCAGTCAAAAAGAGTGTGTATTGTCCTGCTCCTGCAGTCATCAGCCACAGAGTATTGGTGTACTGTAGGTGCATGTCTGACATCAATTTGTGCGCAATAATTTAATATTGTCAATTTCAGAAAATGTTATATAACTGTCACGACTAGTCAAGGTGGGTGGAATCAGGCGCAGAGAGCAAATAGTGAACAGAGGTTTATTCTCCGGTGAACAACAATAAACACGGACAACCCAAAATACAAACAGGGTGAAAAATATCCAAAACAGGAAATAACAGACAAACCGGAGAAATAAAACACAAAAACACCGACAGCCGAAACGAAAATGACAAAAACAAACAATCCCGCACAAAACAAGGGCGGGACAACCTACATTATATACAGATACTAATTAACTAACACAGGTGAAACCAATCAGACAAAACCAACAGATAACCGAAAAGGGATCGGTAGTGGCTAATAGGACGGTGACGACGACCGCCGAGCACAGCCTGAACGGGCAGGAGAGCCAACCTCGGCGGAAGTCGTGACAATAACAAACATACTGTTGACAAGTAGGCTATGGTGTACTGTAATGGAAGGTTTTGCCTTGTGTGATAGGTTTCGTGGCTGTTACGAATCCCTTTTGGCCCAACAGTCTAGGGGGGATGGTAATGAGACCCGTAACATAACTCATGCAAATTATTATTGTGACAAAGTAAAAGTGTGCACGAAATAACCACGACAACAGAAATCTACCGTCAAACTCTAGGTTTATTTATAAACACACGGTAATGGGGGGAGCAGGAAAAGGGGCTGAGCTGGACCCAAGGAAAGAAACAATAAATATACAAAAACACACCCCTAAGCTAGACTAGCCTACTTTAACAACAACTAACTAACTAACCAAAAATACAGTGGGTGGTCCACCCAGTTCTACCTAGTGTATTTAACAAAGTTCACCTACGGGTAGTGTATGCCCATGGGCGACTTGTCTTGGTTTCCCCTTTTTCCCAACAGCAAACAAACAAACACCATAACCAAAAACAATACTCACAGGTGATGACAAAGTGCTATGGAGGTGCTTTAAACAAAAGAGAGGTTAAGACACAAAGCGAGAGTGAAACACAGAGACCTACAGACATGGCATTTACAGAGAGATTGAGCTGAGCTAGAGATTGAGCTGAGCTAGAGATTGAGCTGAGCTAGAGATTGAGCTGAGCTAGAGATTGAGCTGAGCTAGAGATTGAGCTCTAGAACAAACAAATGGGGTTTTTAAACCATGGGGAAGGAACTGTGATAGGTCAGGAAATAGGAGGAGGTGTGTCTTCTGATTGATGATTGATTGTTGACTGATTGGGGAGTGATGATTTTCACCTGTGAGGGGAGAAGGAGAGAAAAGAAACACAAACACAGGATACACACACACAGGATAACTGTATCCGTAACAGTGGCTTTTGACATTCTTAAGTAGTTGTCATAACCAGCTAAAAGAAATACAATATATGTCACAACAGGTCTAAATATGTGTCATGACAGTATTATAACCATATAAATACAGGTTATGACAAGGTATGTCAGCTGTTATGACATATAATAACATAGTTATGACTGTCATAATGTGCTATGACGATGGGTGTCAACTAAAGTCTAAACTTTTCTGTAAACATTGGAGACTAAATATAGTTTACATGTGGTCAACAATCTAAGCCAACCCGTCTGTTTTGGCCCATAGTTTTGCACAAGTCGGTTTTGTTAATAAACAACAAGAAAATCACCACATTTGACGCTTTACACTTTACAAGATTCAACTTTGTTTTCTTATTAAACGTTTTAGAATATTAACACAACATTTATGGTTCATTGTATTTGCTTTTACTTTATTTAAGATGTTAATAACTAGCAGGTTTCTGGATAGCAGTTTAAGGCCTAGGTAAAATTAGTTGCATGTTGGATATTCGTTTTTCTCTTATCAATAGCTATTGAACCAAGACATCCATTACTTTGAAAATGGTATATTCTGAATCAGGGGATGAAGGAGACCAATCCATAGCTTTTTAGGAATTTGTGGAGGGGGTGGGGGGTTGATTAGTTTCTCAATTTTCAGTAGCTCTAAAACCAAGCGTGCCATCACTATGAAAATGAGATATTGCAACAAGAGTTACTGTAGTTTATGTTTTCTGTTAGCCCAGTGTCACACCCTGACCATAGTTTGCTTTGTATGTTTATAGGTTTTGTTTGGTCAGAGTGTGATCTGAGTGGGCATTCTATGTTGGATGTCTAGTTTGTCTGTTTGTGTGTTTGGCTTGATATGGTTCTCAATCAGAGGCAGGTGTTAGTCATTGTGTCTGATTGGGAACCATATTTAGGTAGCCTGTTTTGTCATTGTGGGTTGTGGGTGATTGTCTATGTTAGTTGCTTGTGTCAGCACAGTTCTTATAGCTTCACGGTCGTTTTTCGTTTATTGTTTTGTATTCAGTGCTTTCTTGAATTAAAATATCATCATGAACACATAACACATTGCATTTTGGTCCACTTCTTATGACGATCGTGACAGAATCACCCACCACAAAAGGACCAGTCGGTGTGGTAATGGGCAGCAGCAGCAGCAGCGATGTCAGGATTTCTGGACATGGGAGCGAGATCTGGACTGTGTCACTACTTGGGAGGAGATAGACAGACAGGTGGGCGGTCGACCCAGGGAGAGTGCCGGAGCCCGCCTGGGATTCTCTGGAGCAGTGTGAGGAGGGATACCGGCGAATGGAGTCAGCACGGCAGCGCGGTAGGAAGCCCGAGAGGCAGCCCCAAAATGTCTTGGGGAGGCACACAGGGAGTGTGGCGAAGCCAGGTAGGAGACCTGCGCCAACTTCCTGTGCTTACCGGAGAGCGAGAGAGACCGGGCAGGCACCGTGTTATGCTGTGGAGCTTACGGTGTCCCCGGTGCGGGTGCATAGCCCGGTGTGGTACATTCCAGCTCCTCGTATCGGCCGGGCTAGAGTGGGCATCGAGCCAGGTGCCATGAAGCCGGCTCTACGCATCTGGTCTCCAGTGCGTCTCCTTGGGCCGGCGTACATGGCACCAGCCTTATGCATGGTGTCCCCGGTTCGCTAGCACAGCCCCTCAGTCCGGAGCTGCCCCTCAGTCCAGTGGGGCCCTTTAGTAGGGTTGCCAGTCCTAGGTTGGCGGCGAGGGTCGCCGTTCCTAGGAGGCCACAGAAGCGGACTAAGACTATGGTGGAGTGGGGTCCACGTCCAGCTCCAGAGCTGCCACCGCGGACAGATGCCCCACCCAGACCCTCCCCTATAGGTTCAGGTGTATTGTTATGTATTCAGTGTTCAGTGCTTTCTTTAATTAAAATATCATCATGAACACATACCACGCTGCATTTTGGTCCGCTTCTTACGACGATCATGACACCCAGAGGCTATAAGGATGTAATTGTGTAACATTCAGTTGTTATAGTTTTGTATGGTGTACACTGAAGTTGGCTTGTCAGGACGGTCAAAATATTTCTGTCCTGTCTGAGCCTTAGTGCCCCTACAACTGTAATCAATGATAGCAGATATTATTAAACCGTTATTTCGTAAATATTACCTGTTGTGCGTGGTCCATGTCTTATATCCACAAGAAGAGGTCTATGCCTAAGCTAGCAAGCATGACTGGCTTTGCATATCTTCATGTGTGGATAAGGTGCTAACTCCATACCCAGCTAATAACAAACATTCCCACAACTTTAGAGAACATTCCCTTATTAAAGGGAGCCTGTGCTCGGGAGGTGCCGGGCTAATGTGGGCATTCAGCCTGGAGGAGTGGTGCCAAGGCCACGCACCAGATCTCCAGTGCTCCCCCACAGCCCAGGTCATCCTGTGCCTCCTCTAAGGACCAGACCTCCTGTATGACCCGCAGCGAGGGTGCCCAGTCCGGGGAACGACCTGGGTGAGCCAGTGGGGGGGGACTGTCACGCCCTGACCTTAGAGCGCCTTTTTATGTCTCTATTTGGCTTGGTCAGGGTGTGATTTGGAACCCCTAGCCAGCACCAATGACATTGCAGGGCGCCAAATTCAATCAACAGAAATCTCATAATTCAAATTTCTCAAACATACAAGTATTACACACCATAAAGATACAATTATTGTTAATCCAGCTACAGTGTCCGATTTCAAAAAAGCTTTTCGGCAAAAGCAGAACATATCATTATGTTAGGTCAGCAACTAGTCACAGAAAGCATACAGCGATTTTCCAATCAACGAGAGGAGTCACAAAAAGCAGAAATAGAGAATTATTCACTAACCTTTTATATTCTTCATCAGATGACACTCCCGCGACAACGTGTTACACAATACATGTATGTTTTGTTCGATCAAGTTCATATTTATATCCAAAAACCTCTGTTTACATTTGGCTTTGCCTCCAAAACATCCAGTGAATTTGCAGAGCCACATCAATTTACAGAAATAGTCATCATAAAATGTAATATAATTAGAGATATACTTCTCCTTTATGGAAAAAGCAAACCATGCACTAATCTGAGTACAGCGCTCAGAGACCAACACAACCCAAAAAGATACCTGCCATGTTGGAGTCAACAGAAGTCAGAAATAGCATTATAAATATTCACTTACCTTTGATGATCTTCATCAGAATGCACTCCCAGGAATACCAGTTCCACAATAAATGTTTGTTTTGTTCCATAAAGTCCTTCATTTATGTCCAAATAACTCCTTTTGGTTTGCGCGTTCAGTACACAATCTAAACTCACGACGTGTGGGCAAAAGTCATATTACACTTCGTATAAACATGTCAAACGATGTATAGAATCCATCTTTAGGATGTTTTTAAATCTCCAATAATGTTCCAACTGGAGAATTCCTGTCTGTAGAAAAGCAATGGAACGCGAAGTAACTTTCACATGAACGCGTGTCACGAGCTTGTGGCTCTCTGCCAGACCTCTGACTCAATCCCCTCATTCCCCCCTCCTTTACAGCATCAAACAAGGTTCTAAAGACTGTTGACATCTAGTGGAAGCCTTAGGATGTGCAACATGACCAATATCCCACTGTATCTTCAATAGGGAATGAGTTGAAAAACTACCAACCTCAGATTTCCCATGATTACTACAAGGTTTAGATAGCTGGCTAGACTAACTTACCTAGCAATCTAAAACATGTTAGCTGACATGGGCTAATTGAGTGACAGTCAGTGACTGACATAACAAAACGGCTGATGAACTACCACATTTCGAGCTGTTGCTTATGCCGCATATTGGTAGGGTCCAGACCTGGCTTAATTTGTTTTACAGACCTTGTAGGTATTGAGGTAAGAGTGAATTTCCATAAGTACGTAGCAAGATGTGAGGATTGTACCATATATCATTGGGCATTTATTGAATTTGTATCGGGGAAAATACCAAAAAGCTGGTGCCGAAGGGTAATAAATAAATCATTCAAACTGTACACAACTCCACCATATAGTGACACACACACTCAGACCTTCTCCTCTCTCTCTCTCTCTTCCAGTGGCCCAGCCATGCATGGGTCTTCAGAGGGAGACACACTGAACTTCCTCAGTCTCAGCTCTGAGCTGAATGGTCTCTATGTCTGTGAGGCCTCCAACCCCTACGAACGAGCAACTGGCTTCCTTTATGTACACATCCTCTGGTGAGATGCATCTGAAACACACACACAAAGACACCTATTCAACACGTTGCTTATGTAGCGTGGTTCGTTCTGAATTGTGTAATTTAATGAGGACACTGCCACAACTGGAGGTCTGCTTGTCAGATTTTTTATTTTCCCTGCACACGAAGAGACAAGGCACAGTATGTTATCCTTGGCGCAGTCACAGCTCTCAGACACCTCGCTAGCTGAAGGTCAGGCAAGAGAGAACAATAGGAGGTTATAGTAACACAGATACCCCACGATGGACCAAACCAAAATTTACAAAACTTTTACAATCAATTGTATTTACAATATAGATATGAAAAAGTGGTTGCACACAAAAAATAACATTAGCTATGCAGCTGTAAATAAATTAAAAACACATTTAATTATTATTAATATTATTATTATTATCAAATTATTAACATCTCCTCGTGACCTGGCCTATTTGAACTGCTACAAGTGTGCAACTTGGTGCATAATCTAGGGGAACAACGTCACACTGCTACACTTACACTGAATTTTAAAGTACAGAAATGTGAGAAATGTTATGTAGCGTTGTATCCTGGATGTATTAGTATCAGGTGCATGGCTTCATTGCTCATTGTAAAGGAAGGTGTAACCAAACGAAGACTGTCATGATGCACATTCTCTTAGTGCATTAGTCTTTGTCTCATGTCCCATTCTGTGGGAAAGTGCCTGAATAATAGCTATGACGATTGGAGGGATTAATAATAACAATATATGCCATTTAGCAGACGCTTTTATCCAAAGCGACTTACAGTCATGTGTGCATACATTCTACGTATGGGTGGTCCCGGGAATCGAACCCACTACCCTGGCGTTACAAGCGCCATGCTCTACCAACTGAGCTACAGAAGGACCACGGATTAGATTAGGCCCGTATTCATAAATCTGTGGTATAGGTTTAAATCTAACATGTTTCTTATAGTAACTGTATCCCTTCTCTCCTCATACTTGTGATCCACACCTTTACCGTACTCCTCATGAAACCTCAGTGTTTTGGTTTAGCCTAGCATCAGTGCAGCATGGCATTTTTTGTCATCAGTAAGTACTGTCTATAGTTAGTAGTTAAAATACAGGCCTTTAAGTAAGGGATAAACGTTGACGTTCTGTACATTACCTTAGAAATAATGGACGGCGCAGCAGGACAAGGCAGAGCCGGGTTCCTTTGCGGAGTACAGTTGAAGTCGGAAGTTTACATACACTTTAGCCAAATACATTTAAACTCAGTTTTTCACAAGTCCTGACATTTACTCCTAGAAAAAAATCCATGTCTTATGTCAGTTAGGATCCCCACTTTATTTGAAGAATGTGAAATGTCAGAATAATAGTAGAGTGTGATTTATTTCAGCTTTTATTTCTTTCATCACATTCCCAGTGGGTCAGAAGTTTACATGCACTCAATTAGTATTTGGAAGCAATGCCTTTAAATTGTTTAACTTCGGTCAAATGCTTTGGGTAGCCTTCCACAAGCTTCCCACAAAAAGTTGGATGAATTTTGGCACATTTCTCCTGACAGAGCTGGTGTAACTGAGTCAGGTTTGTAGGCCTCCTTGCTCGCACAAGTTTTTCAGTTCTGCCCACACATTTCTATAGGATTGAGGTCAGGGCTTTGTGATGGCCAATCCAATACCTTGACTTTGTTGTCCTTCAACCATTTTGCCACAACTTTGGAAGTATGCTTGGGGTAATTGTGCATTTGGAAGACCAATTTGCCACCAAGCTTTAACATCCTGACTGATGTCTTGAGATGTTGCTTCAATATATCCACCTAATTTTCCTCCTCCTGATGCCATCTATTTTGTGAAGTGCATCAATCCTTCCTGCAGCAAAGCACCGCCACAACATGATGCTGCCACTCACGCGCTTCATGGTTGACAATGGTCATTATTGCCTAAATGTTCTATTTTTGTTTCATCAGACCATAGGACATTTCTCCAAAAAGTATGATCTTTGTCCCCATGTGCAGTTGCAAACCATAGTCTGGCTTTTTGGAGCGGTGGATTCTTCCTTGCTGAGCGGCCTTTCAGGTTATGTCAAGATACGACTAATTTTACTGTGGATATAAATACTTTTGTACCTGTTTCCTCCAGCATCTTCACAAGGTCTTTTGCTGTTGTTCTGGGCTAGATTCGCACTTTTCACACCAAAGTCGGTTCATCTCTAGGAGACAGAATTCAACTCCTTCTTGAGCGGTAACATGGTGTTTATACTTGCGTAATATTATTTGAATAGACAAACGTTTTACCTTCAGGCATTTGGAAATTGCTCCTAAGGATGAACCAGATTCGTGGAGGTCTACAATATTTATTCTGAAGTCTTGGCTGATTTCTTTTGATTTTCCCATGATGTCAATCAAAGAGGCAAGGGTATTTGAAATACATCCAAATGTACACCTCCAATTGACTGAAATGTTGTCAATTAGCCTATCAGAAGCTTCTAAAGCCATGACACAATTTTCTTTAATTTTCCAAGCTGTTTAAAGGCACAGTCAACTTAGTGTATGTAAACTTCTGACCCACTGGAATTGTGATATTGTGAATTATAAGTGAAATAATCTGTCTGTAAACAATTGTTGGAAAAAATACTTGTCTCATGCACAATGTCCTAACCGAATTGCCAAAACTATAGTTTTGTAACTAGAAATTTGTGGAGTGGTTGAAAAACGAGTATTAATGACTCCAACCTAAGTGTATGTAAACATCTGACTTCAACTGTATATTTTTCCAAGGTAATGTACAGAATGGATGTGTTTATGCCCCTTATCCTCTTGAGTGTAGGGGGCAGTATTTTGATGTTTGGATAAAAAATGTACCCAAATGAAACTGCCTATTTCTCAGGTCCAGAATCTAGAATATGTATATAATTGTCAGATGAGGATAGAAAACACTCTAAATTTTCCAAAACTGTCAAGATATTGTCCGTGAGTATAACAGAACTGATATTGCAGGCGAAAACCTGAGGAAAATCCAACCAGGAAGTGCTGTTTTTCCTGAAACCTCTCTGTTCCATTACACACCTTCCCTCCATTTAAAGGGATATCAACCAGATTCCTTTCTCTATGACATCCACATGGTGTGAACAGTCTTTAGACATAGTTTCAGGCTTTTATACTGAAAATGAGCGAGAACGTTCACATCGTGTCTGTGGATGGCTGGGTGCCAGCAGAGTTTTGCATGCGCAACAGCTTGGAGCAGACATTTTCTCTCTCCTATTGAAAAAGCTACGGTCCGGTTAAAATATTATTGATTATTTATTTTCAAAACAACCTGAGGATTGATTATAAAAAAACATTTGACATGTTTCTCAGAACTTTACGGATACTATTTGGAATTTTCATCTGCCCCGTCGTGACCGCTCGAGCCTGTGGATTTCTGAATAAAACGCGCCATCCAAATGGAGGTATTTTGGATATAAAAATAATCTTTATCGAAGAAAATTTACATTTATTGTGTAACTGGGAGTCTCGTGAGTGCAAACATCTTAAGATCATCAAAGGTAAGCGATTCATTTGATTGCTTTTGTGACTTTCGGGACCAATCTACTTTGCTGCTAGCTGTTTGTAATGTTTTGTCAGCTGAGAGAGATGTCCTAACATAAACGCTTGGATAGCTTTTGCTGTAAAGCTTATTTTAAATCTGACACGCCAGGTGGATTAACGACAAGCTAAGCTGTGTTTTGCTATATTACACTTGTGATTTCATGAAAATTAAATATTTTTAGTAATTCAATTTGAATTTGACGGTCTGCAATTCAACGGATGTTGAAGAAAATGATCCCGCTAAAGGGATGGGTGCGCCAAGAAGTTATACCACAGTTGTCAAAGAAAACAGTATGAAAACTCACATTTACCGGTCTAAATTATTTGTGTTGATATTTTATTTTTTATACAAAACTCTCATCTTTTGGTTGTTGGAGACTCGACTCAGTTGTTCATTCGAGTAGTTCGATATTTATGGATGTGACCTAGTCGTTCGTTCTGTATGTTCCATTGCCATGGCAACATTCTTATCCCTTGCTTGCTAGCTAGCCAATTAGCTATGGCTAACACGGTCATAACTTCTGCAGCCAGAATAACAGCAAAGTATTTGTTTTCAATTGATATTAATTTGGATACATCCATAACAATGAGCTGATAATGCACGATTTTGCCTGGTATAGCTAGAAAAGTTAGCCTTCTCGTCAAGACACTCGTCATCACTGACTAATTACGAGGAGATCACATTGCATACCAAACACTAGTCTCGAAGCGAGCTAAATAGCTTTCTGTTTTACTTTATAGCAAGTACGGTGCATGTGTAGGCGCATATTGCATCATGATTGCAAGGTGCCACAACATCTGATTTTAATGTCCATTCTAGAATTGTCACGTCGTGTATGTAGGTGGCAGGGAAGTCAAGCGCAGGAGAATTAAACTTGGTATAAATGGAGTATTTTAATAACTTCAAATATGAACTCCAAAACCAAAGTCCATAATAAAAATAAACGTGGGTACAAGAACCCGTCACATACCAATCCATAAAACATGAACATAACAATAAACAATCTCTGAAAAGGACATGAGATTGCCCACTGACACTGGCCTCGGGGATGACCCGGAGGATGAGGTGCAGGGCGATCCGGAAGGAGACGGTGGAATTCTCAGTAGGGAAGGATCTAACACGTCCTCCACCGGAACCCAGCATCTCTCCTCCGGACCGTAACCATTTAAGTAACCCTCCCAGTCCACGAGGTACTGAAGGCAGGATCGAACGGAGTACGCCGGGAGTACCCCCTCGATATCCAGAGGGAGCAGAGGAAACTCCCGCACCTCAGCCTCCTGGAGTGGGCCAGCCACCACCGGCCTGAGGAGAGACACATGGAACAAGGGGTTAATATGGTAATCGGGGGGAAGCTGTAACCTATAACATACCTCGTTCACTCTCCTCAGGACTTTAAAATGGCCCCACAAACCGTGGACCCAGCTTCCAGCAGGGCATGTGTAGGGGCAGGTTTCGGGTCGAGATCCAGACCCTGTACCCCGGTGCGAACACGGGGGCCTCACTGCGATGACGGTCTGCGCTGTACTGTGATACCCCAATACACACCGAAATGGAGAAAGGTTAGTGGAGGAGTGGCGGAGCGAGTTCTGGTCCATCTCTGCCCAGGGCACGAACACCGCCCACTCCCCCGGCCGGTCCTGGCAATAAGACCTCAGAAACCTACCCACATCCTGGTTAACTCTCTCTACCTGCCCGTTAATCTCAAGGTGAAAACCCGAGGTAAGGCTGACCGAGACCCCCAGGCGTTCCATGAATGCCTTCCAGACTCTTGACGTGAATTGGGGACCCCGATCAGACACTATATCCTCAGGCACCCCGTAGTGCAGGAAGACGTGTGTAAACAGGGCCTCCGCGGTTTGTAGGGCCATCGGGAGACCGGGCAAAGGGAGGAGACGGCAGGACTTAGAAAAATTATCCACATCGACCAGGATCGTGGTGTTACCCTGTGAGAGTGGAAGATTGGTATAAAATCCACCGACAGGTGCGACCACGGCCGTTGTGGAACGGGTAAGGGTTGTAATTTACCTCTGGGCAGGTGTCTAGGAGCCTTGCACTGGGCGCACACTGAGCAGGAAACATAAACCCTACTCAAACCCCACTAAGAGAGCGCACTGTCCGACCGATCCCAGGATGACCAGATGGTGACGTGTGGGCCCAATAGATCAGCCGATTGTGGCCAGCAGACGGAGCGTACAGCTGGACACTGGGGGGGAACGGGCTCTGCACGTGATGCCCGCTCAGTGTCCGCGTCCGGCTCCCACACTACCGGCGCCACCAAGCAAGAGGCTGGGTGTATGGGAGTGGGATCCATGGACCGCGAGCCTGTGTCATACAGCCGGGAAAGTTTGTCTGCCTTAACATTCCGGGAGCCTGGTCTGTAAGAGAGGGTAAACACAAAACGGGTGAAAGACATTGCCCAACCTTGCCTGATGAGGATTTATTCTCCTCGCCACCCGGATGTACTCCAGATTGCGGTGGTCAGTCCAGATGAGAAAGGGGTGTTTAGCCCCCTCAAGCCAATGTCTCCACACCTTCAAAGTTTTAACGACAGCCAACAGCTCCCAGTCCCCCACATCATAGTTTCGCTCCGCCGGGCTGAGCTTCTGAGAGAAAAAGGCACAGGTGCGGAGTTTCGGTGGCGTACCCGAGCCCTGAGAGAGCACAGCTCCTATCCCAGCCTCAGAGGCGTCCACCTCCACTATGAACGCCAAAGAGGGATCCGGATGGGCCAACACAGGAGCTGAGGTAAACAGAACCTTCAGGTGCCTCAAAGCCCCGTCCACCTCACCCGACAACTGCAAGCGCACCGGGCCACCCTTCAGCAGTGAGGTAATGGGAGCAGCTTGAAAATAAAAGAGAGCCTCACACTCTAGGAGCTCATATGCAAAAATGTAATTCCCAACAGCCAAGCTGTCTTCATCGGGGTATAATCACAAACACTGCGGGATGACTTGTTTATGTAGTGTCAAGATACAGGTGTCTATAATCATGACCAAGAGTGGCCTAATATCATTGGTTAATTATCAAATATGAAAATGTCATACAAAGAACAGCATACAAACAACAAATGGATAGCATACGATCATAGATTAAGTTGACTACACAAGCTTACAAACAATTACAATGGCAAAGTCACAATAATCACAAGAATGGCTTCAGATCAAAGTCTACGTTGAGACCGAAGTGCACAAGGATCTTTAAATTAAAGATCCATGCAGCCTCTCGTTTTAACAATACATTATCAAGGTCACCCCCTCTCCTAGGGAAGGTGACATGTTCGATGCCAATATAACGGAGAGACGAAATCGAGTGGCCTGCCTCCAAGAAGTGGGCCGCAACTGGATAAGTAAAGTTTTTACACCTAATGGTGCTACGATGCTCTGAGATACGTACTTTTAATTTGCGCTTTGTTTTACCTACATAATTTTTACCATAAGGACAAGTTATAAGATAAATAACTGCCTTAGTGGAGCACGTAATAACACCTTTGATTGGGATCGATTTCCCTGTTTGTGGGTGTTTGAAGGATCTACATTTATGTGCCATTGCATTGAGCACAGCCATTACATTTGTAATTTCCATCCAGTAGGGGCACAAATAGATGTTGTTCAGGAATATCTTGAGGTGGTAAATTAGTGTACCAATTGGTCTCTGAGATTTCTGCCCCGCATGAATACGACCAAGGGAAGGTCCGAAAACACATTACCGAGACTACCATCGGATTTTAGGATGTGCCAATGTTTGTGAACAATTCCCTTAATTTGTTCAGAGCACTTTGAATAGCGGGTAGTTAGAACACAAGAATGCGTCTTTTTGCGACACTGACCTTGAAAAAGGTCATGTCCCGTTTTGTTTTGAATTTTCTCAAAGGCAATATTTATCTGATCATTCTTGTAGCCCCTCTCCTTGAACTTTCTTTGCGTCTCAGCCACATTTCTGTCGAAATCTGATTGTTTTTTTTCAAGGGAAGTGGGTGACAACTATCAGCCCTCAACAAACTGTTACGATCAGTAGGCTTCCTGTAAAGATCAGTGTATAGAACATTATCTTCACACAAGATCAGAAGATCAAGAAAACTGATTTGACGTGTATCAGATTGCATAGTAAATCTCAGATGCTCAGAACAGGAGTTAAGAAAAGCATAAAACACCTGGAGCTGTTTTGCATCACCCCTCCATAGAACAAAAATATCATCAATATACCGTTTCCAAATAATGATGTGAGGCAAGAAAACATTTTTGAGAGGATTGAAAATAAGACTGTTTCTCCATGTAACCCACATACAAATTAGCATAGTTAGGAGCCATGGCGGATCCCATAGAAATATCTTTCGTCTGAATAAAGAAATCATTTAGAAACATGAAATAGTTATGTGTGAGTACTATTTCAGCCAATGTTACAATGCAGCACTGGAAGGTAGGTCATTAGGGTCACGTTGCAGAAGAAAATGTTCCATAGCTTCAATACCGCCCTCGTGTGGAATATTTATGTATAACAACTCAACATCAAAAGTAACTAACAAGGTATTCTCAGGGAGAGGATCAAGAGATTCAATGATAGAGATCATACTGCTGGTGTCCTTTACCAAGGAGGGTAGTTGTTCTGTGAGTGGTCTAATAAAAAAGTCAACACAAGTAGACAGAGGGGCCATTACTGCATCAATGCCCTCTACAATAGGGCGCCCTGGAGGTTGTGTAACATTCTTGTGTAATTTCGGCAATTTTAGGGTGTTGAATAGCCAAAAAATCATGTTCTTTTTTGGTTATCTGACCAGAACTTAAATACTAGGATAGTATTCTAGGATAGTATTCTGAAATACTGAGTTTCTTGTAAATGGTGTTGTCAAGCAGCTGTCTATGACATTCATGTAAATTTCCGGTAGTAGTTGGCAAACCCTAAGAATCGCTGCACCTCCTTCACCTTGGTGGGATACGGCCAATTAAGCACGGCTGCAATGCGGTCACTCCCCAGCTCCACTTCTAACGTGGAAATGCGATGCCCTAGGAAGGAGACTGTTGAAATAACAATTATTTTTAAGCCTTGATATACAGGTCATGCTTCAACAGGCGACCAAGCACTCTGCGCACCAGGGACACATGCTCGGCGCGTGTAGCGGAGTACGGTAGATATCATGGACATGTCACCTACTGTACACAGACACACACGGTTATCTGACCAAATTATCAGGGGTACAGTAGTATCTACCATTTCTATTACTATTTATATAGCATACACTCACTCTTTCAAACATGATTATTTGGTAAAGTTATCAGGGGTAGTAACTAGCATAATTTATTTGACTATTTATTTCACACACACCTCATTGGCTAGATTAGCTAGCTAGCTAACTAGCCACATCTAGCACAACATCACTACTAAACTGACCTGGCAATCCTACTATCGTGGACACTTGTCTCCAATCAGCATTTTTTAAATGTTTATGTCCCTGTAGCTGTCAGCAGTTGTGTCAAAAAGACATGGTTTTGAGGATACTGCGAAAAATGATTCTCTCCTCCATGTGCACAACTACATGCGACCATTTGCAAAAGGTACCTGCATCAGTATAGTTGCCTATCTGCACAAAATGTGATGCAGCAGTGATGCAATGACGCAGTCGATTCGAAGCGAATAAGCGTTTTCCTACCAGAGCGTTTTCCGGCAGCACAAACGGTGACGGCTGCTTCAGTAGAAGAACTTACATTCAACAAAGGTTTGTGGCCTATTACATTTACTGTTGCATCTGTTTACTTCCACTATTACTGACCAATGTAGGACTGTTTGTTGATTTTTGTAATAAGGTGTAGGCTACTTTGCAAGACGTGAATAGTCTCCATCAAGGAGTAATGATTGCAGACCATTGTTCGAATAATTAGCACTGTAATTCAACATACTTTAACATTCGATGTAGCTTAGCCTACATAACTGTCGTACATAAAACAATTAATAGGTCCTCAATACAAAACGCCAATCTCAAAATGTAATGTAATGCTATTATTACATTTTACGTAGTGGCCCTAGCAATGAGAAGAGCAAAGCATGTTACTGAAGCTGAGCTGTGTGATTCTACTCATCATCCAGAGGGATACAGAAAGTAGGTTTCCGATTGATGTCATAAAATGCCATACTTTTGAGTGCATGTTTTTTTCTCTCTTTTAATGTTGACACAATGCAAGGACAATAACAACCACAAAGCCCCACCATTAAATTGCAGTCCTGGTACTTTTAGGGTACGATAAGGCACACACATTAGCTCAGTATGTTTACTATGTTTTTAAATCATTATGTTTACTGTTTACCTCATTATGTTTACGATGTTTTTAACTCAGTATGTTTTGAGACATGCTGAACATGCACAAGTATCTAGGAATGTCTTGAATATCTTACTCTTGATTAAGTGTAAGAATAGAGTCAGGGCTTTTGGCTTATTATTCTAATAACATATTCACTAAGTAATTTCAGCCTAGACTGAACCCAGATCAGTGCGTGCTTTAGCCATCTCCTCTGACTATGGCTATCCAAATGGGGTTAGGGTCAAAGATTGAGTAATTGGCACATTTGTTGTTGCAATAGCCACATTTCAGCATCAATAGGATATCATAGTTCATAGCACAGCTAAATACTAATATTGGTCTTGTCTGTGTGTTTAGGTAACATCTCTGTTTATTAGAGTTCATAAACATCTATTCTACAGGTATCTTTTGGACTGTATTTTTGGCTTGTGTTTTCTCTTCAGGTACACATGTGATTGGAGGATGGAGGACTGTGGTGCAGGGGGAGGATGTGGACTTATCCTGTAGACTGATAGAGACAGACGAGGACCTCGAACAGATAACATGGCAGAAAAGTACTTTGGAAGAAACACAGAACCATAATTTTATGCTGATTAATCCCAATGGGGTTACTAAATTCATTGCACCGAATGGATTGAGTGGTAGAGTCCTGTTTATTGGGAACCCATCAGAAAACCTGGGATCTATTAGAATAACAGCTGTCAGACTGTTGGATGAAGGCACCTTCACATGTATCTTCAGTGTTTTCCCCAGTGGAGCATACACTACAGAGATACGTCTGACTGTGCTTGGTAAGTACTCTTCCTTCACTCTTTGCATCACTGTTTCTACTTTTGAAGTCTAGAAAGACTGCGTGTGGTAACCAACACTCGACAGCTAAAAAGTTGGTTGGTACATTTCTTTTTTTTTTACAAGATTTTATTTAATCTTTTATCAACAATACAAAACAGACAAACAACTACATCATACATACAAACATCTACAGCACACCCGCCAGACCCACTAGCCTCCACCCCTATTTTCAGCACACGTACCACCTTCTGCCACATGGCTTCAAACAGCACGATTTTGTTTCTCCGTCGCCCACGCTCTTTCAATTTTTTTTTCAAATTAATAAAGCATTTGAACTTTCCATTTCGTGAAAAACGGAGGATTGTCTTATTTCCAGCTTTTGTGTGTATGCTTTTTTTAAAAAGATTATTGATGAGAAGAGTATTGTCCTAACCCATCGGGTATCTCATTGCACCCTCATATGTCATGTCTTGAAATATACAGACGAACAAATGAATAGTATCTTTACATTGCAGTACCTCTGCATCTTTCCAACTCTGCCCATTACCTTTTCATTTTGTAACATTCCCAGAAAGCATGAATTATTGAGTCATTAGTAGTTTTACACTTCAGACATGACTGCTGTTGTGCGGTAACATTTGTGAATTTTGTGACCTGTATTTAATTTTTTTTATTTATTTATTTATACTAGATTAAGCGTAGATTTTTGTTAACTGTAATCTCGTTAGTTATGTTCCAACCTTCCCTCCATCTTGTGCCAATATCAGTTATTTTAAATCTTCCAAAAGTGTATCTTGTCTGTTGAAAAGGCTCTTTGCAAGGTTTTGTAAAGCTTACCAATCATATGAACATCCTTTTCTGACTCATAGGATTGATTCCCTCAAAATAGCTCTGATGTCCAAAAGATTTTTTATTGAAATGTTGTGAAATAGAATTTTTAAGTTGCATTTATTTTTAAATATCGACATTGGTCAACGCAAAATAGCTTTTTAAAGCGGTCATGGAAATGACTGTATTTCCTATTACCAAGTCATTTATGGTTTCTATGCCTTTAGTTTTCCATGTGGGGCTATTTATCGATGAATTCTGATAAGCTACCCAAGGATTGTTCCATACGATTGTGTTTCTGAAAAGGTTCTGACCGTAGTTCTTGTGTTATTTGTTTGTTTTGGTTGGTCAGGACGTGAGTTGGGTGGGCATTCTATGTTTTGTGTTTCTAGGTTGGTTTTCTGTGTTCGGCCTAGTATGGTTCTCAATCAGAGGCAGGTGCCGTTAGTTGTCTCTGATTGAGAATCATACTTAGGTAGCCTGGGTTTCACTGTTGTTTTGTGGGTGATTGTTTCCGTGTCTATGTTTTTCAACACACGGTACTGTTTCGGTTTTCGTTCGTTTCACGTTTATTATTTTTGTATTCATAGTGTTCAGTTTGTTTTCTTAAATCAACAACCATGGACACTTCCCACGCTGCGCATTGGTCCTCCAATCCTTTTTGCTTCCCCTCCTCAGATGAAGAGGAGGAGGAAAACCCTTACAGTATCCAGCATTTTTCCACAAGTTTGTGTTTTTAGGGAGTGATATTGGTTCTTGTTAAATGTTTCATTTTTTCATATTCTTAACTGTGAAGTTGTTAATGTTCTTAGCTTTAGCCTTTGCAAATAGACCCGTGTAAAGATTCTGTTGATGAACATGTGCATCTTCAATATGTAGCCAACCCATTGTTCCTATTTAGTGCATTTATATGTCTCAAGTAAAAGCCTCGTCTAGCGTGCTGATACAATTCCAAGTCTGGAAGGTCAGACTTAGGAAGATGTAAAACTTTCCTTTCTATTCTTCAAATTGTATTTGCCCATATAAAGTCTGGTATTACCGAGTATACTTTTTACGTAAATAAATACAAAAATGGCAGCTATTTCATTCTAAAGAGGTAGGTTCATTATTCAAATGAAGCAAGAGTCCGAGACCTCATCTACAGGTTTTAAATTTCCATGGAAAATCCCTCTTCCCTTCACTTACTAATAATAGTTCCAAAGGAGTTCTTTCCAGAGGGATAGGATTCTACATTTAACCTTTTTGGAAGAAGGGTTCTTTAATGATTCCTTGGAAGGCAATAAGGACTCTTTGTACTCTTCATTGTATTATTATAATGTTTTTTTAAACTTTAACATCAGGAGTTCCAGTAATCTGATGAATTTCAAAACATGTTTTAAACTGTACGTACAGTATATAGCAATATTTGTACATACAATCTGTGCCTTTACTACTATAGCCCATAGAAACACATTCACTAATGGTAAAAAAGACAGTCAAAGAATATATCTGGAAGATTTAAGAAAGCTCAGGAAATATATTTAGAATGTATGCACACATGACTGTAAGTCGCTTTGGATAAAAGCGTCTGCTAAATGGCATTTATTATTATTATTATATATTTCTATTTGTTAACACTTTCTGAAGGCACTGTATATATATTATTTCTGGTGTAGAGTAAAACACTCAACCACGCCCATCATTATCATATTTCTCAGCATGCTCTATTGGAGGTAGATTTTTTTTTTTTTTTTTAATATCTGTGTTTTTGCAAGTCCAGTGACTAGTATATTAATATTATGCTATACTAAGATAAATAACATGTATTTTTCAAAACTAATCCAATTTGTTACAAGTTGGATTTATTGCACCCATTACTGAGAAAGTTATTCCAGTTCAGATGATTTAGGCAGTCTTATTTATCAGTCTACCCTGGCAGTCATTCTGAATGCAAGTTGAATTTATTGCACCCATTACTGAGAAAGTTATTCCAGTTCAGATGATTTAGGCAGTCTTATTTATCAGTTTACCCTGGCAGTCATTCTGAATGCAAGTTGCGGGTGATTAAAAGTTGCAATTGTTTTACATCCTCAGTGGCTGGACTCCAATAGCAATTACATATGACTTTCCAAGCCAGGATAATGTGACTTGCAGGCCTGATGTGGCCTGTAAAGCATGAGTTTCCTTTTTAGGGTTTAACTAGGCACTCAAAGAAAGGCTTTATGATATATACTGTATGTAATGCCTTGTCATAAAGAGTTTAATTTGAAAGGCTAATAAGGTTGGTGGAAGGATTCCTTCAAAGATATAAGTATTCTTGGGCGGCAGGTAGCCTAACGGTTAGAGCATTGGGCCAGTAACCGAAAAGGTAGCTGGTTTGAATACCTGAGCCAACAAGGTGAAAAATCTGTTGATGTGCGCTTGAGCAAAACACTTAACCCTAATTTCCAGTGGTGCTGTACTACTATTGCTGACCCTATAAAAACACATTTCACAAACACATTTACAATTAGTGACTTGTTCATGTTTTATGTTTTCTGTTGGTTTGTGTTCTGGTCATAGTTCCTCCAGTAGTGAGTGTGACAGTTGATGTTGATCCTGTCATTGGGGAGAATGAGGTTGTCTTGTCAACCTGCGTGGCTGCTGGTGCCAAGCCACAGGCAGAAGTGACATGGAAGACAGGTGAATTCGGCAGTTTGCTGAGGACGGTGACCAACTCCACCCAGCACACCAATGGCACCACCACAGTACTCAGCCACCTGCTCGGGGTACCAACCAAGGCAGCCAATCAGCAGCAGGTCCAGTGTGTGGTCAACCAGTCTGCCCTGGTAACAGAGAAGACCTACAACTACAGCATAAACATCCACTGTAAATATATTCTACTACCACTGTCCTACACTACCACTATCCTACACTGAGGCACACAAGTGGTATTGACCTTAACCCGCTTTCATTGTACTGCTCTACTGTAAGTCATCTATCAAACTAAAATGAAGGAAGACCAGGTTCACAAACAAAATTCTTAGTGTTGCCTCATCTGTGGATTAAAGTTTCACCCCTGCCCACTGCTCAGAGCCTGTAGTGTCATTGTTATGGGTCTGTCTTGGTATGAGTGTGTAGGTCTATTTACATTCTATATCTGCAGTATCTGTAACCATTTCTCTCTATCTCAGATCCACCTCAGTCAGTGAACATTACCCTTAGTGAGGCCTCTAAAGCCACAGTCTTCCTTTGTGTAGCAGACAGCAACCCACACCCCAACTACACCTGGAGCAGGTACTGACTCCTATGTAAACTAGTTCAAACCAGTTTAAATATAAATGTTAGGTACACTTGTTTAAACATATGAAACAGATTATCTTGAAGCTTCAGTATGTTCATATATTATGCTGGTAGTCAAATGATGCCTTTGCCTATCTCACACACACTCACACAAAGCCCCTCTCTCTCTCTCTCTCTCTCTCTCTCTCTCTCTCTCTCCCAGAGTGGTCCAGCCATGGCCTGGGTCTTCAGTGAGAGCTGAGGGAGACAAACTGCACCTCCTCAGTCTCAGCTCTGAGCTGAATGGTCTCTATGTCTGTCAGGCCTCCAACCCCTACGGACGAGCCACTGGCTCCCTCTATGTACACACATCCTCTGGTGAGAAGCACCTGAGAGAGTGAGACACACACACACACACACACACATACACACTATTCATGCTGGTTGCTTAACTAGTTGCTTATGCTGTTTTATAAGATGCTTATAGTTGTTATATGATTGATTGATTGATATATTGAATACTTTATTGTCCCATAGGGAATTTTGCCTGGCAAGAATATTGGCATTCCTGGCATACATATAAAACACATATGAGGTTGAGAAATGTGTTGTAGCATGGATAACAAAGTTGAGCCAGATGTTCACTTATCTTTCACTGCATGTGTTAATATCATATGTATGGCCTCATTCCCCTTTCTACAGAAAGGTACTGTATAACCATTACTAAGATCGTCATAATACACACATCTCTTACTGTATATGTACGTGTCTTATAACCTGGTATTATCTCTTTGTTTTCTGCAGGAAAGTTTTTGCATTGGAGCCATGATGGTTGCTTGGGCAACATGATTACATGTAATTATAAATACAGACTGTTTCTTATATTAACTGTATCTCTCTCCTCACAGAGACCTCTGCTGCCTGTTGGGTTCTACTCGTTGTCATTCTCTGTCTGATTGTTGCTGCGGCTGCACTCATATGGTACCGGTGCAAATACGGACAGTTTCCTTGGTAATATCAACTACTGTAATATCATGAACTGATTTTGCATTGTGAAAAGAATGCATTTGCATTAGATGATCATATATTGATTTTGCTCAAGTTAATATATTTTATTTTCCTGGACTATATTTTCCAGGAGTTCATTCGTGGCCAAGGCACCAGAACAGGTATGCTGTGAGTAGTGAGTAGTTACAGATGTAGGATCTTAATTTGAGTCAGTTTGCTACAGCAGGAAAATAATCGTTCAGTAACAGGAAATGTGAGTTATTATGAAAATTATAATTCATAGACATTTTTGTAAGGGTTGATACATTTTTTATGAGGAAAATCTCATCTGGAATTTCAAAGTGGAAACTGCAAACTTTTGAAGAATTTTTAAACCTCAAATACACTACAAGTGTTAAATGTCCTACATTGCAGGGAAGTTTTCCAGTTCCCTCAACTGGGTGATCAAATTACGTTTCTACATATGTATTTCACTGTCCTCCATTGTTTTGTGACTAAACTTACGAATTAGGTTTCTCATTAGCCACTGGTTTCTATATAATGATACTGTAATAGTGTCTGTTTGATTCCAGACTGTATCAGTATCTTCCAAGACGAGGAGACATGACAAGATTGAGGAAGGTGAAGATGACTCATTGACTGCAACTGTCCAAACCAGGAAGGAGCCTGAGGAAGAGGAAGAAGTATCATGATGTATGGAACAATATACCTTATTTGTTTTTTGGAAACATTTTATTTTTCATTTGTATTATTCCAAATGTTTTTCATGTTTGATAGATTGTCTGTTCATTAAGTATATTTATTGTGTTAGCTCGAAGAAATCGCGGACAGGTTTTAAGTGAATGCCAGAAAAATCTCATTCCCCAATGTTCTAACCATATGCAAAGAATAGGCACATTATCCCGAGTGGCGCAGTGGTCTAAGGCACGAGAGATCCTGGTTCGAGTACAGGCTCTGTTGCGACCGGGAGACCCATGGGGTGGCGCACAATTGGCCGGGTTAGGGGAGGGTTTGGCTGGCAGGGATGTCCTTCTCCCATCGCGCTAGATTGACTCCTGTGGCAGGATGGGAGCATGCACGCTGACACGGTCGCCAGGTGTACAGTGTTTCCTCTGACACATTGGTGTGGCTGGCTTCCGGGTAAAGCAGGCATTGTGTCAAGAAGCAGTGTGGCTTGGTTTTGTTGTGTTTCAGAGGATGCATGGCTCTTTGCCTTTGCCTCTCCCGAGTCCGTACGGGAGTTGCAGCGATGAGATAAGACTAACTACCAATTGGATACCACGGAATTGTGGAGAAAAAGGGGTCAAAAGTTTTTTTTATTATACAAAAATAAAGCACATTCTCACAATAAGCACATTCTCCAACCATTTAATGAACAATATCTTCTAGAACATTGGAAACCTCGACTCCATCACCTCTTCACCCAGTGCTGGTCCTCGTTTCAGATTTTTGTTTCCCTCTCGTGGACTCTGCCTTGCCGTGGTTGAGGGGCTTTGCTGCTTCAGCAGGAACAACAACTCTCCTGTACAGTATGTATGTACAGTGCTTTCAGAAAGTATTCATACCCCTTGACTTATTCCATATTTTGATGTGTTGCAGCCTGAATTTCAAATGGATAAAACATATTTTTCCACACTCATCTACACATAATAACCCATAATGACAAAGTGAAAACATATTTTTTGAAATGTTTGTACATTTATTGAAAATGAAATACATAAATATCTAATTTACATAAGTAATCACACACAAGTCAATACATGCTAGAATCACCTTTAGCAGTAAGTCTTTCTGGGCAAGTCTCTAAAAGCTTTGCACACCTGGATTGTACAATATTTGGACATTATTACAATTTTTTTTTAGTTCTGTCAAGTTGGTTGTTGATCATTGCTTGACAGCCATTTTCAAGTCTTACCATAGATTTTCAAGCCAATTTAAGTAAAAAGTAGGCCACTCTCGAACATGTAGTGTCGTCTTGGTACGTAACTCCAATGTATATTTGGTCTTGTGTTTTAGGTTATTGTTCTGCTGTAATGGGAATTTGTCTCCCAGTATCTGGAAATCAGACTGAATCAGGTTTTTCTCTAGGACACTGCCTGTGCATAGCTCTATTCCATTTATTTTTATTTTAAAAAACCTCCTTGTCGATGACAAGCATACCCATAACATGATGAAGCCACCACCATGCTTGAAAATACAGTATGAAGAGTGGTTCTCAGCGATGTTTTGTGTTGGATTTGCCAAAAAAACATAATACTTTGTATTCAGGACACAAAGTTAATTTCTTTTCACTTTAGGATGCACGTTTTGGAATATTTTTTTCTGTAGAAAGTTTCCTCCTTTTCACTCTGTCATTTAGGTTAGAATTGTGGAGTAACTGCAATGTTGTTAATCCATCCTCAGTTTTCTCCTATCACACCACTAAACTCTGTAACTGTTTCAAAAACACAATTGGTCTAATGATGAAATCCCTGAGCGGTTTCCTTCCTCGACTACGGCAACTGAGTTAGGAAGGACGCCTGTATCTTTGTAGTGACTGTGTATTGATACACCATCCAAAAGTGTAATGAATAACTTCACCATGCTCAAAGGGATATTCAATGTGTCTGCTTTTTTTACCAGTCTACCAATAGGTGCCCTTCTTTGCAAAGCATGGAAAACCTCCATGGTCTTTGTGGTTCAATCTGTGTTTGAAATGCACTGCTAGACTGAGGGACCTTATAGTAACTGTATGTGTGGAGTACAGAGATGAGGTAGTCATTTTATTTTATTTTATTAGGATCTCTTTTAGTCCCAATTTGGACTAATCTTCCAAGAGTCCTTAACATGAAAATACAATTTATAATACAAACACACTTTCACATATAACACACTATTACAAACATACATAATACACGAGCATAATGACCCAATAAATACTCAATCTAAAGAAATATTGATTCTTCATCTACTATAGTCCCACAACATTTCTATATAGTATATTTAAATTGTTTTTAAATAATGTTTAAACTTATATACTGAAAGGTTTCTAGTTTGCTCAGTTAATTTGTTCCATTTCTTTATTGCTCTAAATCGAAATGTTCTTTTGCCCATTTCTTTTTTTCTGTCTGGATAACGCATAGATGGTGGACAATCTATTCCTAGTATTTACGGAATGTCTGTCTCTTACCAACTGAATACCATTGTGAATAGAACTTGGCCGTTTTAAATGATGTATATTATAAAATAAGATAAGCATGTTTTTTTTTCAATTATCTTGTTGATTGATGACCAACCAAGAACACTGCGCGTGACTGCAACAGAAGAATCATATCTCCGCCTTAAAACAATCCTTGCTGCTTTATTCTGTGCATTCTGCAGCCTCCTAACTTCACTAGATGATGCATTTCCCCAGACCACTGAACAATAGTTCACTTGACTCTCAACCAATCAATGCCTGTGTTATTTGCTGAAGGATTTCCCCTGTAAATATTTAGCTATCCTTCTGATTATGCATGCTGTTTTAATATTTTTTTTACATGGATTAGTTATTTGAGACGACCATGATAAGCAGTTGTCTAGCTGCACTCCCAGTAGTTTGGTTTCTGCCACTTTTTCCATTTGTACTCCTCCCAGACTTAATTGTATCCCATGCTGTTTTGGCCTTTTCCTAGTTGAACAGACCAACATAACTTTGGTTTTCTTGGTTTTTAAAGCAAGTTTGTTTTGGCAAACTCATTTCGTGATAATCTCCAAATCTCCTTGCAAAGCTTGCTGTACCTGTTGAACCGATTGTCTTGCTGCATAAATTGTAGTATCATCTGCAAATATAGTAGCTTGAGTTTCAACCAAGGCATAGGGAAGGTCGTTGGTGTATATTAAGTAGAGTGGCCCAAGGCAGCTGCCCTGCGGTATTCCACAGTTTAACACATTAGGGGAAGAAAATTAACCATTGATATGGTGATATAGGTGGACTGTTTCCTGTCAGTTAGATATGACTGTACCCAATTCAATGCTACCTCCTTAAAACCATAATGCATTAATTTTGTCAAAATAATTTCATGATCCACTAAATCAAATGCTGCACTGAAATCTAAAAATATCATCAATCAAACCCTAACCCTATTTTTTTTTGTAATCATATATCCACTTTGACATTATGGGTTATTATGTGTATTCTAGTGACACAACATCTAAATGTAATACATATTACATTCAGAATGTAACACAACTAAATGTAGAAAATGTCAAGGGGTGTGAATACTTTCTGAATGAACTGTACTGTAAGTGTTGAAGCCAACTAAAGGGAGCCCTGGTATAAGCTAAATGGCATATGTATAAAATGGAGAACCTTGTCAGTTACAGCTAATATAAACACAGCTTTGGCTAATGGTACTTCTTGCGGCGGCTCCAAAATGAATTCCTTTATATTATGCGGTTATGCTGTTTTGGTACAGGGAGCATTTATACTGTAAAAGGAACCATGAAACCAAGTGATCCACTGGGAACAGATGCTGCCTTATGATCCACGTATTAACCCTATCCCTCATGAACCCTGTATTATTTGTTGTTTTAGATTAGTATTAGTGTAGCATGGCATTTTTGGCCACCAGTAGTTACAATGCAAGTATTTTTACTACATTAGTAGTTACAATGCAAGTATTTTCACTACATTAGTAGATAGAATGCCAGTGGTTTACTACGTTAGTAGTCAAGTATCACGTTTAGACCTTAGTTCCTTTTTTATGTCTCTGTGTTGGGTTGGTCAGGGCGTGAGTAGGGGCGGGTAGTCTATGTTATATTTCTATGTGTTTGGCCTAGTATGGTTCTCAATCAAAGGCAGGTGTCGTTTGTTGTAGCCTGTTTTCCCCATTTTGGTGGTGGGTGTTTAATTTCTGTTTAGTGTTTGTTCACCTGGCAGAAATGTTTAGTTTTCTCTTTGTTGTTATTTTGTGTCGTGTTAAGTTTTTCAATTAAAATATGATGAATACTTACCACGCTGCATTTTGGTCCTCCTCTCCTTCCACCAACGAGAATCGTTACATCAAGGCCTTGCTTTGGTTAGTGCACTGTAATGTCCTTGTTTTTCAGCCTTGGAAATAGGAACACACAGGGACAAGCTGTTGCTTGGAGTTGGCCTCTTATTAAGTTGAAACATGCTTAAAGAGGAACGTAGTCTGCACACCTGCCTTTTCTGAAAACAATAATGAGTGCCTTTTTTAATCAACAATGAGAGACAGGAGTGTGGGTTTAGGGGTGGTGGGTGTGTACAATACTAGTCTGTACATGTCTTTGTTAATTGTGCGGTTGCTAATTAAACATACACTACCGTTCAAAAGTTTGGGGTCATTTAGAAATATCCTTGTCACATTTCTTTGTCCATTAAAATAACATGAAAGTGATCAGAAATGCATTGTAGACATTGTTAATGTTGTAAATGACTATTGCAGCTGGAAAAGGCAGATTTTTAATGGAATATCTACATAGGCATACAAAGGCCCATTATCAGCAACCATCACTCCTGTGTTCCATTGGCAAGTTGTGTTAGCTAATCCAAGTTTATAATTTTAAAAGTCTAATTGATCGTTAGCAACCCATTTTGCAATTATGTTAGCACAGCTGAAAACTGTAATGCTGATTAAAGAAGCAATAAAAATGGCCTTCTTTAGACAAGTTCAGTATCTGGAGCATCAGCGTTTACAGGTTCGATTACAGGCTCAAAATGGCCAGAATCAAAACTTTCTAAATCAAATCAAATGTATTTGTCACATACACATGGTTAGCAGATGTTAATGCGAGTGTAGCGAAATGCTTATGCTTCTAGTTCCAACAATGCAGTAATAACCAACGAGTAATCTAACTAACAATTCCAAAACTACTACCTTATACACACAAGTGTAAAGGGATAAAGAATATGTACATAAAGATATATGAATGAGTGATGGTACAGAGTGGCATAGGCAAGATGCAGTAGATGGTATCGAGTACAGTATATACATATGAGATGAGTATGTAAACAAAGTGGCATAGTTCAAAGTGGCTAGTGATACATGTATTACATAAGGATGCAGTAGATGATATAGAGTACAGTATATACGTAGACATATGAGATGCATAATGTAGGGTATGTAAACATTATATTAAGTAGCATTGTTTAAAGTGGCTAGTGATATATTTTACATCAATTCCCATTATTAAAGTGGCTGGAGTTGAGTCAGTGTGTTGGCAGCAGCCACTCAATGTTAGTGGTGGCTGTTTAACAGTCTGATGGCCTTGAGATAGAAGCTGTTTTTCAGTCTCTCGGTCCCAGCTTTGATGCACCTGTACTGACCTCGCCTTCTGGATGATAGCGGGTTGAACAGGCAGTGGTTCGGGTGGTTGTTGTCCTTGATGATCTTTATGGCCTTCCTGTGACATCGGGTGGTGTAGGTGTCCTGGAGGGCAGGTGATGCGTTGTGCACACCTCACTACCCTCTGGAGAGCCTTACGGTTGTGGGCGGAGCAGTTGCCATACCAGGCGGTGATACAGCCCGACAGGATGCTCTCGATTGTGCATCTGTAGAAGTTTGTGAGTGCTTTTGGTGACAAGCCAAATTTCTTCAGCCTCCTGAGGTACTGTTGCGCCTTCTTCACGATGCTCTCTGTGTGGGTGGACCAATTCAGTTTGTCTGTGATCTGTACGCCGAGGAACTTAACTTATGACCCTCTCCACTACTGTTCTATCGATGTGGACAGGGGGGTGTTCCCTCTGCTGTTTCCTGAAGTCCACAATCATCTCCTTAGTTTTGTTGACGTTGAGTGTGAGGTTATTTTCCTGACAACACACTCTGAAGGCCGTCTCGTCGTTGTTGGTAATCAAGCCTACCACTGTTGTGTCGTCCGCAAACTTGATGATTGAGTTGGAGGCGTGCGTGGCCACGCAGTCGTGGGTGAACAGGGAGTACAGGAGAGGGCTCATAACGCACCCTTGTGGGGCCCCAGTGTTGAGGATCAGCGGGGTGGAGATGTTGTTACCTACCCTCACCACCTGGGGGCGGCCCGTCAGGAAGTCCAGTACCCAGTTGCACAGGGCGGGGTCGAGACCCAGGGTCTCGAACTTGATGACGAGTTTGGAGGGTACTATGGTGTTGAATGCTGAGCTGTAGTCGATGAACAGCATTCTCACATAGGTATTCCTCTTGTCCAGATGGGTTAGGGCAGTGTGCAGTGTGGTTGAGATTGCATCATCTGTGAACCTATTTGGGCGGTAAGCAAATTGGAGTGGGTCTAGGGTGTCAGGTAGGGTGGCGGTGATATGGTCCTTGACTAGTCTCTCAAAGCACTTCATGATGACGGAAGTGAGTGCTACGGGGTGGTAGTCGTTTAGCTCAGTTACCTTAGCTTTCTTGGGAACAGGAACAATGGTGGCCCTCTTGAAGCATGTGGGAACAGCAGACTGGGATAAGGATTGATTGAATATGTCTGTAAGCACACCAGCCAGCTGGTCTCCGCATGCTCTGAGGGCGCGGCTGGGGATGCCATCTGGGCCTGCAGCCTTGCGAGGGTTAACACGTTTAAATGTTTTACTCACCTCTGCTGCAGTGAAGGAGAGTCCGCATGTTTTGGTTGCGGGCTATGTCAGTGGCACTGTATTGTCCTCAAAGCGGGCAAAAAAGTTAT
Organism: Oncorhynchus gorbuscha; assembly: GCF_021184085.1. Classification (NCBI taxonomy): domain Eukaryota; kingdom Metazoa; phylum Chordata; class Actinopteri; order Salmoniformes; family Salmonidae; genus Oncorhynchus; species Oncorhynchus gorbuscha. The sequence continues at coordinate 79,471,698 of NC_060181.1, read as the reverse complement.
TTAGTCTGCCTGGGAGCAAGACATCCTGGTCCGTGACTGGGCTGGTTTTCTTTTTGTAATCCGTGATTGACTGTAGACCCTGCCACATACCTCTTGTGTCTGAGCCATTGAATTGCGATTCTGCTTTGTCTCTATACTGACGCTTAGCTTGTTTGATTGCCTTGCGGAGGGAATAGCTACACTGTTTGTATTCGGTCATGTGTCTGGTCACCTTGCCCTGATTAAATGCAGTGGTTCGCGCTTTCAGTTTCACACAAATTCTGCCATCAATCCACGGTTTCAGGTTTGGGAATGTTTTAATCGTTGCTATGGGAACGACATATTCAACGCACATTCTAATGAACTCGCTCACCGAATCAGCGTATTCGTCAATGTTGTTGTTTGACGCAATACGAAACATATCCCAGTCCACGTGATGGAAGCAGTCTTGGAGCGTGGCATCAGATTGGTCGGACCAGCGTTGAACAGACCTCAGTGCGGGAGCTTCTTGTTTTAGCTTCTGTCTGTAGGCAGGGAGCAACTAAATTGAGTTGTAGTCAGCTTTTCCGAAAGGAGGGCGGGGGAGGGCCTTATATGCGTCGCGGAAGTTAGAATAGCAATGATCCAAGGTTTTACCAGCCCTGGTTGCGCAATCGAAATGTTGATACAATTTAGGGAGTCTTGTTTTCAGATTAGCCTTGTTAAAATCCCCAGCTACAATGAATGCAGCCTCAGGATATGTGGATTCCAGTCTGCAAAGAGTCAAATAAAGTTCGTTCAGAGCCATCAATGTGTCTTCTTGAGGGTGAATATATACGGCTGTGATTATAATCGAAGAGAATTCCCTTGGTAGATAATGCGGTCGACATTTGATTGTGAGGAATTTTAAATCAGGTGAACAGAAGGACTTGATTTCCTGTATGTTGTTTTGACCAAACCACGTCTCGTTAACCATAAAGCATACTCCCCCGTCTCTCTTCTTACCAGAAAGATGTTTGTTTCTGTCGGCGCGATGCGTGGAGAAACCAGCTGGCTGCACCGACTCCGATAGCGTCTCTCGAGTGAGCCATGTTTCCGTGAAGCAAAGAACGTTACAGTCTCTGATGTCCCTCTGGAATGCTACCCTTGTTCGGATTTCATCAACCTTGTTGTCAAGAGACTGGACATTGGCGAGAAGTATGCTAGGGAGTGGTGCGCGATGTGCCCGTTTCCGGAGTCTGACCAGAAGACCGCTTCGTTTCCCTCTTTTACGAAGTCGTTTTTTTGGGTTGTCGGCTGGGATCCATTCCGTTGTCCTGGGTGAAAGGCAGAACACAGGATCCGCTTCGCGAAAGTCATATTGTTGGTCGTACTGATGGTGAGTTGACGCTGCTCTTATATTCAGTAGTTCTTCTCGACTGTATGTAATGAAACCTAAGATTACCTGGGGTACCAATGTAAGAAATAACACAAGTAAAAAAAAAAACTGCATAGTTTCCTAGGAACGCGAAGCGAGGCGGCCATCTCTGTCAGATAGACCCAGTTTCTGCTGAAACTCATCAGTCTGTTCTTGTTCTGAGAAATTAAGGCTATTCCATACGAGAAATTGGCAAGAAACTGAAGATCACGTACAATGCTGTGTACTACTCCCTTCACAGAACAGCTCAAACTCTCTCTAACTTGAATAGAAAGAGGAGTGGGAGGCCCTGGTACACAACTGAGCAAGAGGACAAGTACATTAGTGTCTAGTTTGAGAAACAGACGCCTCACAGGTCCTCAACTGGCAGCTTCATTAAATACTACCCGCAAAACACCAGTCTCAATGTCAACAGTGAAGAGGCGACTCCGTGATGCTGGCCTACGAGGCAGAGTTACTCTGTCCAGTGCCTGTGTTCTGCCCATCTTAATATTTTATATTTATTGGCCAGTCTGAGACATGGCTTTTTTTGCAACTCTGCCTCGGATGCCAGCATCCCGGAGTCGCCTCTTCACTGTTGACGTTGAGACTGGTGTTTTGCAGGTACTATTTAATGAAGCTGCCTGAACTGTCTGCATCTGGGTCTTTTCCTGAGCCGTAATAGTATGAACTGGCCATGATAGACCCAGCAAACTCAGACCAGCTCTGCAACACTGTCTGCTCCCAAGGAGCCACCATTGGGAGGCACGAGGAGTTGCTTTTTGGTGTCATGGAAGGTTTCCAGACTCTGGCAGAATGCCATGACTGTAGGTTGAATACTTTGCTGAGCAATTCCGCGGGTTGTCGACTAGGCAGTCTACCATGACCACAGCCCCTCAGTAACCTGGCTGTCAGCAGCTCGTCTCTCCCTGCCACCTCGGCTTTCCGAGAACTCTGTTTACCTGACCCTAAATGCTTCGTGAGAGGGTCCGAAAACTGTTGGGCGTTCCTCTCATCTTCAAGCTGCAGCCCTCCTCCTTCCCCTCGGTCCGCTCAAAGTTAGCGTACCTCATCACGCTGATTTCCGGGAGGGCTCTTGGCAGGGCTAGGACACTGTGGAAACAACAGTCTACCATGTGCTTCAGTTTGCAGGAGTTTGTGGCAGAGGTGAAGAATGTTTACAATGCTCCGTTGTCCGGTAGAGAGGTTGCCTGGAAGTTAGTCCACTCCAGCAGTGTGGCAGACCTGGAACCCGGAATCCCTGTTTGACACGTTCCGCACGGTTATCGGAGGAAGTTAAGGATGAGCTCATCACCTTGACCATCCTGATTGATGGGCGGATACGGGAACATAGGAAGGAGAGGAAGTCCAATTCCGTACCCCCTTGCATGCCCAAGGATTCCACTTCGCCACCGAGGCATCCCGGAAGTCCCTGACGTCTACGTGTCCAAGAGAATCTGAGGCTACCCGAGTGTCTCCGAAGCCTGCCGATTCGCCTCTTCCCGAGCCGATGCAACTAGGCAGAGTTAGGTTGTCTCCTGATGAACGTTTACGCAGGCTTAACACAAAGAGTTGGGTGTATTGCAGGACTATTGGTGATTTCGTGTCTACCTGTCCACTAAAAGACTATGCTCTGGTGGCCCATAGGGAGAACTTTCCGTCTCCCCTTACTCACACCCCTCTCTATTCCATCCTGCTGTGGGGGAACCAGTCGAAATCTCTCCGGGTACTCATCGACTCTGGGGCCAATGAGAGTTTTATGGACACTACCCTTGTGTCAGAACTGGACATTCCCATGGATGATAGAGTGCTGGAATGATGCTCTATTGGCAGGGTCACCCACAATACCACTCCCGTCAACCTGCGAGTGTCAGGGAACCACAGCGAGGCTATACCGTTCATGCTGATTACGTCTCCTCAGGTTCCTGTGGTATTGGGATTCTGTTGGCTCCAGCTACACAATCCCCTCATCGACTGGACTGCTGGTGCTATCATTGACTGGAGCCCATTCTGCTACGCCCATTGCCTGAAGTCGTGCAGACTGCCCCGGGATGCCTTCCTGTGGGCTCGGAAGTATCCTCGGACTTCTCCGCCATTCCTGCGGAGTAGCAGAACCTCCGGGAGGTTTTCAGTAAGGCCAGGGCCACTTCATTTCCAACGCATCGACCCTATGACTGCGGGATCAATCTTATCCCGGGCATCATACCACCCCGGGGACAACTGTATACGGACTGTATAAAGTCTATGGAGACTTTCATAGAGGACTGTCTGGCTGCAGGGTGTATCCATCCTTCTTCCTCCACTGCCAGCGCAGTGTTCTTCTATGTGGAGGAGGGACAAAACCCTGCGCTCATGCATTGACGACCGGGGCCTCAATGACATCATTGAGGCTACCCGCTACCACTCATCGCCTCAGCCTTCGAGCCGCTCCAGGGGGCCACCATTTTCTCCATGGTGGAACGCCTACCATCTGGTGTGGATACGGGAAGGGGACGAGTAGAAGACAGCCTTCAACATGGCCAAAGGACACAAGGAATATCTGGTTATTGGTCTGACCATTTGGTCTGACCAACGCTTCAGCTGTGTTCCAGGCCCAGTTAACGATGTTCTCCGTGACATGTTGAACCGGTTCATGTTCGTCTACCTCAACGATATCCTCCTCTTCTCCCGCTCCATATCCTACAGGTCCTCCAGCACCTTCTGGAGAACTAGCTTTTGGTGAAAAGTGAAAATTCCATCGCTCCACCATGTTCCTTGGTTACATTATCGCTGCAGGTAATGTGCAGATGGATCCCGGAAAGGTGAGAGCGTCGGTGGAATGGTGCCTATGAACCTACGTCTAGAGTGCATTTGCAGCTCTTCCTGGGTTTTGCCAATTTCTATCGCTGCTTTATCCGGGTGTTACAGCACCCTGGCTTCCCTCCTTTCTGCACTCACCTCTTCCAAGGTTCCATTCACGTGGTCCCCAGCTGCTGACTGAGCATTCCTGGACCTCAAGCACTGATTCACCACAGCTCCCATATTAGTCCATCCCGATCCATCCCGTCAGTTCGTGGTGGAGGCCGACACAAGTGTCGGAGTGGGAGCTGTCCTGTCCCATCGTTCTGCACTGGACCTTAAGCTGCATCCCTGCGCCTTCTTCTCCCATCGTCTTAATGCCACAGAGAGGAATTACGATATGGGGAATCGTGAGCTTCTCGCGGTGAAAATAGCTTTGGAGGAGTAGAGGCACTGGTTGGGGGGAACATCCTTTCGTTGTGTGGATGGATCACAAGAACCTGGAATATCTCCACACCACCAAGCATCGCAATTCCAGGCAAGCTCGGTGGGCCCTTCTTTTCACCCGGTTCCACTTCTCCCTCTCCTACTGCACAGGATCCAAGAATGTCAAGCCGGATGCGCTTTCACACCGCTATAGCCCCACGGCTACACCCTTTGATCCCGAGACCATCCTTCCTTCCTCGTGTGTGGCGGCGGCACTCATCTAGAGTATTGAGAACCAGGTCCGTGAGGTGCAGCGTTCCCATCCGGTTATCAGGGGGCCCTAGTCCTGGAGGGGGCTCACTCCCCCAGGCTTGCCTGCCACCAGGGTTCCCGTCGGACCCTGTCCTTTGTGTGACAGAAGTACGAAAAACATGCTGGTAGGCTTGACGAAACAAAATGAACTGGCAACAAACAAACAAAGAACACTGGTATAAATGCACAGGGGATAATGGGGAAGATGGGTGACACCTGGAGGGGGGTGGAGAAGAGCACAAAGATAGGTGAAACAGATCAGGGTGTGACATGACGTCCCATTTAGGTCAGAAAAGGGAGACCTGGCCAAGAAGCCAAGCTATAAAACACTCCATATATACAGTACCAGGCAAAGTTTGGACACACCTACACAGTCAAGGGTTTTCTTTATTTTTTACATTGTAAAATAATAGCAATCCAGGAGGTTGAGAGCATGCCAAGCATGTGCAAAGCTGTCATCAAGGCAAAGGGTGGCTACATTGAAGAGTCTTTGTTTAACACTTTTTTGTTTACTACATGATTCCATATGTGTTATTTCATATTTTGGATGCCTTCACTATTATTCTACAATGTAGAAAATAGTAAAAATAGAGAAAAACCATGGAGAGTAGGTGTGTCCAAACTTTTGACTGGTACTGTAATTCCACAGTACAGTGCAGACATAGCAAAAACATAAATAGATATATCACAAAATACCATCAACATTAAACACTTGTGCCGTTTATGTCTTACATTCAGTCATGAAATCAACATGTGTTGACAGAATATGGAAATAAAACCCAACTTCTCACTACAAACTAAAAAGAGTGCAGGTACCTATGAACAGCTAATTTAAGGTTACAAAACTATTGGCAGGAAGCTTCTCTATACCCAGCATGGGAGAGGCAGTCAGGTGAAACTCTGATACATAGATAGGATAGGGTTAATGAATACAGTAGGCCTTGGGAAGGATGACGTGTTTGTGTGTTGAACCTCTGTGCTATTGAAAAACAGGGCAGACAGACACTATCTTTGTCCTGAATGAATGAGGATATGTATTCTACAGCTGGTATGTACTCAATGTGGGCACAATCCATCACTCATCCTAATTCCTTTAGGGTTTTCTTTCTCACCAGTCTAGTTTTGTATATGATTTCTGCTGTGGTTGGAACAACAAGATGACATGAGCATCAGAAGGCCACTCAGCCCACAATAATATATTTATTTTTAGGCAGATTAAATTTGGGCAGAAAATAAATGGTGGCGGACAGAAGTTCCAGCGACAGAGGGGTGATACAGAGGCTTAACAAAATACATTTAATAAATACTATCAAAATAATTATCACGAAAAATAAATCAGATAACCGACATTGAAGCTGTCTTCTTTTTCTCAAAGAAGTCACTGTTTACAAGCCTCTGCCCTCTACACCAGATTCAGAAATGAATGATAGTAGCTAAGCCTCCAGCCAGGTTCCTAACTTGATTATTATGCTGTTACTCTGAGAACTGGACCCATGCAATCTAATATGGACTAGTGGCTGTGATGGAAAGTCCCGTGATGTAATCACTATGGTAAAGGCAGAGATCAGTAGATCATGGGAGTGCCTCAACCTCACTCACATGGTTTTATTTCTGTGAAGAATTCAGCTGTGTCCCTCTGCTCACTACTTTCTTTGTAAACAAAGGAGAGACAATGCAAGAGCATTTGTACTGCTGTAAATAATTATAACTATTGATGCTTTTTTGAATAGTGATCCATTTACCAAGTGCAGGAAATGTAACGATGTTCAATTTGAACATGTATTCACAAATAAGGTTTATTTAACAGTTTGACACCTGCACCAACTCTTTCCCTATCTGCTTCATTACAGTAGTTGATAGGCTTGCTATTGGGGCATGTTTTTCTGTTGGTCAACTAATTTAACCATTCATTAACTGGTTAATTTTAAATTTAAAAAAACATTTATTTCACCTTTATTTAACCAGGTAGGCTAGTTGGGAACAAGTTCTCATTTGCAACTGCGACCTGGCCAAGATAAAGTAAAGCAGTGTGACACAGACAACAACACAGAGTTACACATGGAGTAAACAATAAACAAGCCAATAACACAAACAAATCAATGACACAGTAAAAAAAGAAAGTCTATATACAGTGTGTGCAAAAGGCATGAGGAGGTAGGCAATAAATAGGCCATAGGAGAGAATAGTTACAATTTAGCAGATTAACACTGGAATGATAAATGAGCAGATGATGATGTGCAAGTAGAGATATTGGTCTGCAAAAGAGCAGGAAAGTAAATAAATAAAAACAGTATGGGGATGAGGTAGATAGATTGGGTTGGGTTGGCAATTTACAGATGGACTATGTACAGCTGCAGCGATCGGATAACTGCTCAGATAGTTGATGTTTAAAGTTGGTGAGGGAAATAAAAGTCTCCAACTTCAGCGATTTTTGCAATTCGTTCCAGTCATTGGCAGCAGAGAGCTGGAAGGAAAGGCGGCCAAATGAGGTGTTGGCTTTGGGGATGATGAGTGAGATATACCTGCTGGAACATGTGCTACGGGTGGGTGTTGTTATCGTGAGCAGTGAACTGAGATAAGGCGGAGCTTTACCTAGCATAGACTTATAGATGACCTGGAGCCAATCGGTCTGGCGACGAATTTGTAGTGAGGGCCAGCCGACTAGAGCATACAGGTCGCAGTGGTGGGTGATATAAGGTGATTTGCTAACAGAAAGGATGGCACTGTGACAGATTGCATCCAGTTTGCTGAGTAGAGTGTTGGAAGCTATTTTGTAGATGACATCGCCAAAGTCGAAGATCGGTAGGATAGTTAGTTTTACTAGGGTAAGTTTGAGGGCGTGACTGAAGGAGGCTTTGTTGCGAAATAGAATGCCGATTCTAGATTTGATTTTTGATTGCAGATGTTTAATATGAGTCTGGAAGGAGAGTTTACAGTCTAACCAGACACCTAGGTATTTATAGTTGTCCACATATTCTAGGTTGGAACCATCCAGGGTGGTGATGCTAGTTGGGGTTGGGGTTGGTGAGCCAAAAATTGTACTGAAATGTGCAGCCCCAGTTACTCCCCAACCCTGTAATAAACATCAGCTGTTGTATTTTTTCTAGTAGTGCAACTGCTCTTGCATTCTTTCTCCTTCGTGTTGAAAACAATTGCTGAACTGAGGAATGAAACGGCTGAACACTTCACAGACATAAATTTCACACGGAATGACGCTGGAGAGATGAAGCAGGTACGGGGAGTCAAACATTGAATAAGTAACGGACATGGAAGGAGACAGGAACAGCGTCAGCAAAGTAATAATGCAGACAGAAAAAAATGAATGCATCAGCGGGGAACAGAGCAGGGAACTGACAAATATAGGGGAGGAAATGAACAGGTGATGAATGAGTCCAGGTGAGTCCAATATCACTGATGCGCGGGACGAGGGAAGGCAGGTGTGCGTAATGGTTGGCAGGAGTACGTGATGCAGGGCAACCTGGCGTCCTCAAGCGCCAAGGGGGGAGAAGAGTGGGAGCAGACGTGACAATAAAGACGTGTGGGTTGAAGAACTCCAATTTCAGTAGTTCCCACCGGGATCATGCCTGGGTACTTTCCAGTGACAGCCTCTCTGTCATGCAGGTGAAAGAGGACCCAAAAGCGACTTGGCGAAAACAGAGTCTTTAATCCAGTAAAGTAAATACAAACAAAAAAACAACTTTCACTCGAAATGACGAGGACAAACTGGAGACTCGATCTTGAACAGCAGGTGAACAGCAGGTTGCCTCGGGAAGGCACTTGAACCAGACAGACTCAGACACCTGCTCACCACGCAGCATCTGAGGAAAACACGACACGACAGGGCGATACACAATCACAGCACGGTGAATTCTAAACAAGGAACCGACAGGACAGGAACGGAACACAAAGGAAGAAATAGGGACTCTAATCAGGGGGAAAGGATCGGGAACAGGTGTGGGAAGACTAAATGATTGATTAGGGGAATAGGAACAGCTGGGAGCAGGAACGGAACGATAGAGAGAAGAGAGAGCGAGAGAGTGAGAGAGGGAGGGGGAGAGAGAGGGATAGAAAGAGGGAAAGAACCTAATAAGACCAGCAGAGGGAAACGAATAGAATGGGGAGCACAGGGACAAGACATGATAATAAATGACAAACATGACAGTACCCCCCCCACTCACCGAGCGCCTCCTGGCGCACTCGAGGAGGAATCCTGGCGGCAACGGAGGAAATCATCAATGAGTGAACGGTCCAGCACGTCCCGAGACGGAACCCAACTCCTCTCCTCAGGACCGTAACCCTCCCAATCCACTAAGTATTGGTGACCCCGTCCCGAGAACGCATGTCCATGATCTTATGTACCTTGTAAATAGGTGCGCTCTCGACAAGGACGGGAGGGGGAGGGAAGACGAACGGGGGTGCGAAGAAAGGGCTTAACACAGGAGACATGGAAGACAGGATGGACGCGACGAAGATGTCGCGGAAGAAGCAGTCGCACAGCGACAGGATTGACGACCTGGGAGACACGGAACGGACCAATGAACCGCGGAGTCAACTTACGAGAAGCTGTCGTAAGAGGAAGGTTGCGAGTGGAAAGCCACACTCTCTGGCCGCAACAATACCTTGGACTCTTAATCCTGCGTTTATTGGCGGCTCTCACCGTCTGTGCCCTGTAACGGCAAAGTGCAGACCTCACCCTCCTCCAGGTGCGCTCACAACGTTGGACAAACGCTTGAGCGGAGGAACGCTGGACTCGGCAAGCTGGGATGAGAACAGAGGAGGCTGGTAACCCAGACTACTCTGAAACGGAGATAACCCGGTAGCAGACGAAGGAAGCGAATTGTGAGCGTATTCTGCCCAGGGAGCTGTTCTGCCCAAGACGCAGGGTTTCTGAAAGAAAGGCTGCGTAGTATGCGACCAATCGTCTGATTGGCCCTCTCTGCTTGACCGTTAGACTGGGGATGAAACCCGGAAGAGAGACTGACGGACGCACCAATCAAACGACAGAACTCCCTCCAAAACTGTGACGTGAATTGCGGGCCTCTGTCTGAAACGGCGTCTAACGGGAGGCCATGAATTCTGAATACATTCTCAATAATGATTTGTGCCGTCTCCTTAGCGGAAGGAAGTTTAGCGAGGGAATGAAATGTGCCGCCTTAGAGAACCTATCGACAACCGTAAGAATCACAGTCTTCCCGCAGACAAAGGCAGACCGGTAATGAAGTCTAAGGCGATGTGAGACCATGGTCGAAGGAATGGGGAGCGGTCTGAGACGACCGGCAGGAGGAGAGTTACCCGACTTAGTCTGCGCGCAGTCCGAACAAGCAGCCACGAAACGGCGCGTGTCACGCTCCTGAGTCGGCCACCAAAAGCGCTGGCGAATAGACGCAAGAGTGCCTCGAACACCGGGATGACCAGCTAACTTGGCAGAGTGAGCCCACTGAAGAACAGCCAGACGAGTGGAAACAGGAACGAAAGGAGGTTACTAGGACAAGCGCGCGGCGACGCAGTGTGCGTGAGTGCTTGCTTAACCTGTCTTTCAATTCCCCAGACTGTTAACCCGACAACACGCCCATAAGGAAGAATCCCCTCGGGATCAGTAGAAGCCACAGAAGAACTAAACAGACGGGATAAGGCATCAGGCTTGGTGTTCTTGCTACCCGGACGGTAAGAAATCACAAACTCGAAACGAGCGAAAAACAACGCCCAACGAGCTTGACGGGCATTAAGTCGTTTGGCAGAACGGATGTACTCAAGGTTCTTATGGTCTGTCCAAACGACAAAAGGAACGGTCGCCCCCTCCAACCACTGTCGCCATTCGCCTAGGGCTAAGCGGATGGCGAGCAGTTCACGGTTACCCACATCATAGTTGCGCTCAGATGGCGACAGGCGATGAGAAAAATAAGCGCAAGGATGAACCTTATCGTCAGACTGGAAGCGCTGGGATAGAATGGCTCCCACGCCTACCTCTGAAGCGTCAACCTCGACAATGAATTGTCTAGTGACGTCAGGAGTAACGAGGATAGGAGCGGACGTAAAACGTTCTTTTAGAAGATCAAAAGCTCCCTGGGCGGAACCGGACCACTTAAAACACGTCTTGACAGAAGTAAGAGCTGTGAGAGGGGCAGCAACTTGACCGAAATTACGAATGAAACGCCGATAGAAATTAGCGAAACCTAAAAAGCGCTGCAACTCGACACGTGACCTTGGAACGGGCCAATCACTGACAGCTTGGACCTTAGCGGAATCCATCTGAATGCCTTCAGCGGAAATAACGGAACCGAGAAAAGTAACGGAGGAGACATGAAAAGAGCACTTCTCAGCCTTTACGTAGAGACAATTCTCTAAAGGCGCTGTAGAACACGTCGAACGTGCTGAACATGAATCTCGAGTGACGGAGAAAAATCAGGATATCGTCAAGATAGACAAAAACAAAGATGTTCAGCATGTCTCTCAGAACATCATTAACTAATGCCTGAAAAACAGCTGGCGCATTGGCGAGACCGAACGGCAGAACCCGGTACTCAAAATGCCCTAACGGAGTGTTAAACGCCGTTTTCCACTCGTCCCCCTCTCTGATGCGCACGAGATGGTAAGCGTTACGAAGGTCCAACTTAGTAAAGCACCTGGCTCCCTGCAGAATCTCGAAGGCTGATGACATAAGGGGAAGCGGATAACGATTCTTAACCGTTATGTCATTCAGCCCTCGATAATCACGCAGGGGCGCAGAGTACCGTCCTTCTTCTTAACAAAAAAGAACCCCGCCCCGGCCGGAGAGGAAGAAGGCACTATGGTACCGGCGTCAAGAGACACAGACAAATAATCCTCGAGAGCCTTACGTTCGGGAGCCGACAGAGAGTATAGTCTACCCCGAGGAGGAGTGGTCCCCGGAAGGAGATCAATACTACAATCATACGACCGGTGAGGAGGAAGGGAGTTGGCTCGGGACCGACTGAAGACCGTGCGCAGATCATGATATTCCTCCGGCACTCCTGTCAAATCGCCAGGTTCCTCCTGAGAAGTAGGGACAGAAGAAACGGGAGGGATGGCAGACATTAAACACTTCACATGACAAGAAACGTTCCAGGATAGGATAGAATTACTAGACCAATTAATAGAAGGATTATGACATACTAGCCAGGGATGACCCAAAACAACAGGTGTAAACGGTGAACGGAAAATCAAAAAGAAATAGTCTCACTGTGGTTACCAGATACTGTGAGGGTTAAAGGTAGTGTCTCAAATCTGATACTGGGAAGATGACTACCATCTAAGGCGAACATGGGCGTAGGCTTCTCTAACTCTCTGAAAGGAATGTCATGTTTCCGAACCCATGCTTCGTCCATGAAACAACCCTCAGCCCCAGAGTCTATCAAGGCACTACATGTAGCACCCGAACCGGTCCAGCGTAGATGGACCGACAAAGTAGTACAGGATTTTGATGGAGAGACTTGAGTAGTTGCGCTCACCTGTAGCCCTCCGCTTACAGATGAGCTCTGGCTTTTACTGGACATGAATTAACAAAATGTCCAGCAACTCCGCAATAGAGGCACAGGCGGTTGGTGATCCTCCGTTCCCTCTCCTTAGTCGAGATGCGAATCCCTCCCAGCTGCATGGGCTCAGTCTCAAAGCCAGAGGAGGGAGATGGTTGCGATGCGGAGCAGGGAAACACCGTTGATGCGAGCTCTCTTCCACGAGCCCGGTGACGAAGATCTACCCGTCGTTCTATGCGGATGGCGAGAGCAATCAAAGAGTCCACATCTGAAGGAACCTCCCGGGAGAGAATCTCATCCTTAACCACTGCGTGGAGTCCCTCCAGAAAACGAGCGAGCAGCGCCGGCTCGTTCCACTCACTAGAGGCAGCAAGAGTGCGAAACTCAATAGAATAATCCGTTATGGACCGTTCACCTTGGCATAAGGAAGCCAGGGCCCTAGAAGCCTCCTACCAAAAACTGAACGGTCAAAAACCCGAATCATCTCCTCTTTAAAGTTCTGGAACTTGTTAGAGCAATCAGCCCTTGCCTCCCAGATAGCTGTGCCCCATTCTCGAGCCCGGCCAGTAAGGAGTGAAATGACGTAAGCAACCCGAGCTCTCTCTCTAGAGTATGTGTTGGGTTGGAGAGAGAACACAATCTCACACTGCGTGAGAAAGGAGCGGCACTCAGTGGGCTGCCCGGAGTAGCAAGGTGGGTTATTAACCCTAGGTTCTGGAGGCTCGGCAGGCCAGGAAGTAACAGGTGGCACGAGACGTAGACTCTGGAACTGTCCAGAGAGGTCGGAAACCTGAGCGGCCAGGTTCTCCACGGCATGGCGAGCAGCAGACAATTCCTGCTCGTGTCTGCCGAGCATGGCTCCTTGGATCTCGACGGCAGTGTAACGAGCGTCTGAAGTCGCTGGGTCCATTCCTTGGTCGGTTCCTTCTGTCATGCAGGTGAAAGAGGACCCAAAAGCGACTTGGCGAAAACAGAGTCTTTAATCCAGTAAAGTAAATACAAACAAAAAAACAACTTTCACTCGAAATGACGAGGACAAACTGGAGACTCGATCTTGAACAGCAGGTGAACAGCAGGTTGCCTCGGGAAGGCACTTGAACCAGACAGACTCAGACACCTGCTCACCACGCAGCATCTGAGGAAAACACGACACGACAGGGCGATACACAATCACAGCACGGTGAATTCTAAACAAGGAACCGACAGGACAGGAACGGAACACAAAGGAAGAAATAGGGACTCTAATCAGGGGAAAGGATCGGGAACAGGTGTGGGAAGACTAAATGATTGATTAGGGGAATAGGAACAGCTGGGAGCAGGAACGGAACGATAGAGAGAAGAGAGAGCGAGAGAGTGAGAGAGGGAGGGGGAGAGAGAGGGATAGAAAGAGGGAAAGAACCTAATAAGACCAGCAGAGGGAAACGAATAGAATGGGGAGCACAGGGACAAGACATGATAATAAATGACAAACATGACACTCTCGGCCACTAGTCTATAGTTACATTGTCTGTTCTCAGTGTAACTGCATAGTAATCATGTTAGGAGTCTGGGCAGAGGCAGTGTTCTACATCTGATGTAGAGGGCAGAGGATGCAAACAGTAACTTCTTTGTTTATTATTACAATGTCTGATGTTTTTCTTGTGATATTTGGTAAAACATTCCTCAGCCTCTCAGTATCACACCTTTGTCACTGGTTCCCAGAGAGGGAAACATCTCCATTGAACAGAGCCAGGTCTAAAGAAACATGGTATGAAGAAAAGGTAGCCTATTTCAGAAGAACAGAATAGCATATTCTGAGTTGTCCTTATGTTACGCCCTGATCTGGCTATATGTATGTATGACTGTGGGATACACTAGTTAATTTAGCAGACAAGATTTGTTTAGAATTCTGTGGTATTATTTTATATTATTTTAAAATATGAAGAATAGAATTGAACATAAAATATAAAGGATATTATCCCCACATGATTTCTGGGGGAGTGCGTACATGCAGCTAATCTGTGTTGAGCAATTAACCAAGAAACAGGTCCTCCTACATTATCTGCGTAATTTATGTTATTTCTGCAACTTTAGTTATGGTACAAACATTAGGCTTTATGTTTAGATTGGTAATACATTCTAAGGCAGCGTGATGCGACTCTAATGATGATTTGAAAAAAGTAGCTTGAAAGGCCTAAGCTCTGCTGTGTTTCTTCTGCTCTGTTTCTCTTATTCACAATTTGACAAGCACTTGATACTATTATCACCAATCAGACTCTTCTTAATTTAAGGTGGTCTTTACACATAGCCTACTAATATAAGTGTGGAATAATTGTTTATTTAGAATAAAAAAACATGTAATCCGTAGCCTGCACTCGAATAGTGTGTGTTCCATTTATAATAGTAAAGTTAGGGGGAAGCTAAACTTTCCCTACAGTAAATTGAATTACTGTTTAGCTATAATTAGCCTAATTAGCTTCCTCCTGTCTATACATAAATAAATAAAATAGTACAAAATAGTCTAGAAAAGCATGTTTTGGCCACCGGATCATTAGCTTCTTTAAAAAAAGCTGTGGATTGTTTTAAATCTCATTGCTTGCAGTCGGAAGGAAAGTCAGCGTGTGCAATTTGGCTAGATTGGTGTCACCCAGTCTCTCGTTTATTATGTACTATTTGTACAAATTAGCACAATGTTTTTATGTACTAATAGAAAAACTCTCAAGGCATCAAACTTCATCAATGCCACGCCCCTTCTGAATCCTTAACTCGATGCTCTCGGAGTTTGTGCTATTAGTACAAATAAATATACTGCTTATTTGAACGTAGCTAGCTAGCTATTTTAAAGTGAAAGCGATGTAAATTATCGGATAAGAAATGACCAATAATCTAGTAGTTTCTGTATTTCGGCCCATATAATTCTAGACTATTATTGCATTTGAATCAGTTATGTGTATTGCTTCATCATCTTGTATATTACATTTACATTACATTTAAGTCATTTAGCAGACGCTCTTATCCAGAGCGACTTACAAATTGGTGCATTCACCTTATGACATCCAGTGGAACAGTCACTTTACAATAGTGCATCTAAATCTTAAAAGGGGGGGGGTGAGAGGGATTACTTATCCTATCCTAGGTATTCCTTAAAGAGGTGGGGTTTCAGGTGTCTCCGGAAGGTGGTGATTGACTCCGCTGTCCTGGCGTCGTGAGGAGTTTGTTCCACCATTGGGGGGCCAGAGCAGCGAACAGTTTTGACTGGGCTGAGCGGGAGCTGTACTTCCTCAGTGGTAGGGAGGCGAGCAGGCCAGAGGTGGATGAACGCAGTGCCCTTGTTTGGGTGTAGGGCCTGATCAGAGCCTGGAGGTACTGAGGTGCCGTTCCCCTCACAGCACCGTAGGCAAGCACCATGGTCTTGTAGCGGATGCGAGCTTCAACTGGAAGCCAGTGGAGAGAACGGAGGAGCGGGGTGACGTGAGAGAACTTGGGAAGGTTGAACGGGCTGCGGTGTTCTGGATGAGTTGAAGGGGTTTAATGGCACAGGCAGGGAGCCCAGCCAACAGCGAGTTGCAGTAATCCAGACGAGCTCCGGGCAGCCGAGCGGAAATTGAGGAAAACTCGCCTCCCTGCGGACCTGGCATCCTTTCACTCCCTCCTCTCTACATTTTCCTCCTCTGTCTCTGCTGCTAAAGCCACTTTCTACCACGCTAAATTCCAAGCATCTGCCTCTAACCCTAGGAAGCTCTTTGCCACCTTCTCCTCCCTCCTGAATCCTCCTCCCCCTCCCCCTCCCTCTCTGCAGATGACTTCGTCAACCATTTTGAAAAGAAGGTCGACGACATCCGATCCTCGTTGCTAAGTCAAACGACACCGCTGGTTCTGCTCACACTGCCCTACCCTGTGCTCTGACCTCTTTCTCCCCTCTCTCTCCAGATGAAATCTCGCGTCTTGTGACGGCCGGCCGCCCAACAACCTGCCCGCTTGACCCTATCCCCTCCTCTCTTCTCCAGACCATTTCCGGAGACCTTCTCCCTTACCTCACCTCGCTCATCAACTCATCCCTGACCGCTGGCTACGTCCCTTCCGTCTTCAAGAGAGCGAGAGTTGCACCCCTTCTGAAAAAACCTACACTCGATCCCTCCGATGTCAACAATTACAGACCAGTATCCCTTCTTTCTTTTCTCTCCAAAACTCTTGAACGTGCCGTCCTTGGCCAGCTCTCCCGCTATCTCTCTCTGAATGACCTTCTTGATCCAAATCAGTCAGGTTTCAAGACTAGTCATTCAACTGAGACTGCTCTCCTCTGTATCACGGAGGCGCTCCGCACTGCTAAAGCTAACTCTCTCTCCTCTGCTCTCATCCTTCTAGATCTATCGGCTGCCTTCGATACTGTGAACCATCAGATCCTCCTCTCCACCCTCTCCGAGTTGGGCATCTCCGGCGCGGCCCACGCTTGGATTGCGTCCTACCTGACAGGTCGCTCCTACCAGGTGGCGTGGCGAGAATCTGTCTCCTCACCACGCGCTCTCACCACTGGTGTCCCCCAGGGTTCTGTTCTTGGCCCTCTCCTATTCTCGCTATACATCAAGTCACTTGGCTCTGTCATAACCTCACATGGTCTCTCTTATCATTGCTATGCAGACGACACACAATTAATCTTCTCCTTTCCCCCTTCTGATGACCAGGTGGCGAATCGCATCTCTGCATGTCTGGCAGACATATCAGTGTGGATGACGGATCACCACCTCAAGCTGAACCTCGGCAAGACGGAGCTGCTCTTCCTCCCGGGGAAGGACTGCCCGTTCCATGATCTCGCCATCACGGTTGACAACTCCATTGTGTCCTCCTCCCAGAGCGCCAAGAACCTTGGCGTGATCCTGGACAACACCCTGTCGTTCTCAACCAACATCAAGGCGGTGGCCCGTTCCTGTAGGTTCATGCTCTACAACATCCGCAGAGTACGACCCTGCCTCACACAGGAAGCGGCGCAGGTCCTAATCCAGGCACTTGTCATCTCCCCGTCTGGATTACTGCAACTCACTGTTGGCTGGGCTCCCTGCCTGTGCCATTAAACCCCTTCAACTCATCCAGAATGCCGCAGCCCGTCTGGTGTTCAACCTTCCCAAGTTCTCTCACGTCACCCCGCTCCTCCGTTCTCTCCACTGGCTTCCAGTTGAAGCTCGCATCCGCTACAAGACCATGGTGCTTGCCTACGGAGCTGTGAGGGGAACGGCACCTCAGTACCTCCAGGCTCTGATCAGGCCCTACACCCAAACAAGGGCACTGCGTTCATCCACCTCTGGCCTGCTCGCCTCCCTACCACTGAGGAAGTACAGCTCCCGCTCAGCCCAGTCAAAACTGTTCGCTGCCCTGGCCCCCCAATGGTGGAACAAACTCCCTCACGACGCCAGGACAGCGGAGTCAATCACCACCTTCCGGAGACACCTGAAACCCCACCTCTTTAAGGAATACCTAGGATAGGATAAGTTATCCCTCTCACCCCCCTTAA
Organism: Oncorhynchus gorbuscha; assembly: GCF_021184085.1. NCBI lineage: Eukaryota > Metazoa > Chordata > Actinopteri > Salmoniformes > Salmonidae > Oncorhynchus > Oncorhynchus gorbuscha. The sequence goes on along the minus strand of NC_060181.1, from coordinate 79,453,853 downwards.
GTTTTAGATGCACTATTGTAAAGTGACTGTTCCACTGGATGTCATAAGGTGAATGCACCAATTTGTAAGTCGCTCTGGATAAGAGCGTCTGCTAAATGACTTAAATGTAAAAATGTAAATGTTAAATGAGATGACAAGTGCCTGGATTAGGACCTGCGCCGCTTCCTGTGTGAGGCAGGGTCGTACTCTGCGGATGTTGTAGAGCATGAACCTACAGGAACGGGCCACCGCCTTGATGTTGGTTGAGAACGACAGGGTGTTGTCCAGGATCACGACAAGATTCTTAGCGCTCTGGGAGGAGGACACAATGGAGTTGTCAACCGTGATGGCGAGATCATGGAACGGGCAGTCCTTCCCCGGGAGGAAGAGCAGCTCCGTCTTGCCGAGGTTCAGCTTGAGGTGGTGATCCGTCATCCACACTGATATGTCTGTCAGACATGCAGAGATGCGATTCGCCACCTGGTCATCAGAAGGGGGAAAGGAGAAGATTAATTGTGTGTCGTCTGCATAGCAATGATAGGAGAGACCATGTGAGGTTATGACAGAGCCAAGTGACTTGGTGTATAGCGAGAATAGGAGAGGGCCTAGAACAGAGCCCTGGGGGACACCAGTGGTGAGAGCGCGTGGTGAGGAGACAGATTCTCGCCACACCACCTGGTAGGAGCGACCTGTCAGGTAGGACGCAATCCAAGCGTGGGCCGCGCCTGAGATGCCCAACTCGGAGAGGGTGGAGAGGAGGATCTGATGGTTCACAGTATCGAAGGCAGCCGATAGATCTAGAAGGATGAGAGCAGAGGAGAGAGAGTTAGCTTTAGCAGTGCGGAGCGCCTCTGTGATACAGAGGAGAGCAGTCTCAGTTGAATGACTAGTCTTGAAACCTGACTGATTTGGATCAAGAAGGTCATTCAGAGAGAGATAGCGGGAGAGCTGGCCAAGGACGGCATGTTCAAGAGTTTTGGAGAGAATTATAATTTAATATTACTGGAAGTGATCTTTATTTGTTCTGGCCAACATTGTTGTTGTTGTAACACGTTAGCTTTTTGGTTCCCGGAGCGTGTAAAATTAAGCCTTTTTAAAATCTACTCGCTGTTGTTATCATTTATGTAAAAAGACAATACATAATATAAATTGTGTAAGCACATGGCACTACTTTTTAGCAATTTATTGATTTATTTCAGACTCATGATTTAAGTGGCTCGCTGTGAGTGACGGACTGTGAAACTCAATCTCCCATGATTCCGTAGTACCTTAACTCACCATATAATTAATCAATTTATGTTGTATTCAAATAAAATACAATTGTATTAGTCATATGCGCCTGATACAACTGGTGTAGACCTTACAGTGAAATGCTTACTTATGAGCCCCTAACCAACAGTGCAGTTTAAAGAAAATACAGATAAGAATAAGAGATAAAAGTAACAAGTCATTGAAGAGCAGCAGTAAATAATGACAATATATACAGAGGGGTGCTGGTACAGTGTCAATGTGTGGGGGCACTGGTTAGTTGAGGTTGTATGTACATGTAGGTAGAGTTACTAAAGTGACTATGCATAGATGACAACAGAGAGTGGCGGTGGTGTGGAGGGGGGGAGGGGCAATGCAAACAGTCTGGGTAGCCATTTGACTAGATGTTCAGGAGTCTTATGGCTTGGGGGTGGAAACTATTTAGAAGCCTCTTGGACCTAGACTTGTTGCTCCGGTACCGCTTGATGTGCGGTAGTGGAGAGAACAGTCTATGACTTGGGTGGCTGGAGTCTTTGACAATATGTAGGGCCTTCCTCTGACACCGCCTGATATAGTCCTGGATGGCAGGAAGCTTGGCCCCAGTGATGTACTGGGCCGTTCGCACTACACTCTGTAGTCCCTTGCGGTCGGAGGCTGAGCAGTTGCCATACCAGGCTGTGATGCAACCAGTCAGGATGCAATCGATGGTGCAGCTGTAGAACCTTTTGAGGATCTGCAGACCTATGCTAAATCTTTTCATTCTCCTGAGGGGGAATAGGTTTTGTTGTGCCCTCTTAGTGACTGTCTTGGTGTGCTTGGACCATGTTAGCTTGTTGGTGATGTGGACGCCAAGGAACTTGAAGCTCTCAACCTTCTCCACTGCAGCCCCGTAAATGAGAATGGGGGCGTCCTCGGTTCTCTTTTTCCTGTTGTCCTCAATTATCTCCTTTGTCTTGATCACGTTCCAGGTTCCAGATCAAACCGTTTAAGATCAGATAAAATGCTTTCTTTCTGAGAGTTTAGAATATTTATTGTCACATAGCTCACTGTCAATATTGACAATTAGGTTAAACAGAGCATGACTGTTGTAGCCTAAGTTTGTGCGCTCGGACAGCATCAGTGGACTAGACTGGGAAGGCTTATTGTCAAAGTCTACAGGGACACCAGGGATTTGAACCGGCAATAGTGCAACCAATAAAACTATACTACTTTGGCAAGACTGCCCTAGAGAGGCAAAATGACGTAACTATAAATTTGCTAAAACATATTTGATCTGTTGTAATGGTTTCCTGCCACAAGAACAAGCCAGTTGATCAGAATATATCATGGTGTAATAGGAATATTTAACATGTGTAGGGCAGAAGTGGGAGCCTAATATTCATATCTTACTATCAATATATAGCAACTATACAATTAAATATAGGCCTACAACCTTTTACAATCATGGAGGAACCCAGTCTAAGTAGGCTACCCCTCAAGTATGGCCATAGAAATAATACTTACAAAAACTATTGCATTAGATAAAACGGACCTCCTAAATATTTCTGTTGAGCACTTCGGCATTACAAGTCAGTTGTTAAAAGTACTCCTAGGGCCATTGGAAGAACTATACAGATATCCAATTTCTGTCTGGTTCTCTGCTCTGTCATGACCTCTAGAGAGTCTGGAGTCAACTCCAATAACTGAATTAGCCTTCTTAATCAGTTTATTGATCTTGATCCTAATGTGGACAATTTAATATCTAAAATAACCCTCTATTTACTACGTCATTCTGGAATTATTATGATATTAAACCATTAGCATATGATTTTGTGTTCATATTGACATTATAAAGATGCACATTGTCCTCAATTTCAGAAATGTCAGGATCTACAAAAAAATGTGTCCAAACTGTGCCCAAAACCTTGTGGTGAGGGCTAAAGAATGTAAGATCTGTGGGGCCCCACAGCCCTACAAAGAAAGAAAAAACAGAGTCTGGAAAAATAGGGGGAAAATTGAACAAGGGTGTCCAGGACTGACACTGACTTCGTCAAAGACTGTGGTTAATGCATATGTCCATGTGAGTGAAAATATTGTCGTCACAAGTATATTTTGTTTGTTGAGGCAGACTGGAAAAACTTTTTTAAGACAATATATTTTTATTGGGGCTCCCTAGTGGCGCAGTGGTCTAAGACACTACATCTCAGTGCTAGAGGCGTCACTAAGGACAACCTGGTTCAAATCCAGACTGTATCACAAATGGCTGTGATTGGGCAGTGCACAACTAGCCCAATGTTGTCTGAGTTTGGCTGGTGTAGGTCATCTTGCCTCGTTTAAAAAAATGTAACCCTTAGAATGTGCAAAGAGACTTTATGACTTTCCTTTGACATTGTACAGAAATAATGACTGTAACATACTTTGTGGTTTCAGCATTACAGTCTAAAGGAACTAGGATCCGTCCCCATACTGCTTCTGGGGAAAAAGAAGAAGACTGGGGAGTTAAAAGCCCAGGTCCTCACCACCTCTAGGGAGCTGTCAGAGGAGGAGACGGTGGCTCACGCTGCCCTTAGAGTTGTGTTTGAGAAATTACTCTACTGTAAGTAGACTTGATTGATATACACTGAGTGTACAAAACACTATGAACACCTGCTCCTTCCATGACATAGACTGACCAGGTGAAAACTATGATCCCTTATTGATGTGACTTGTTAAATATGAAGAAAGATTTTTACCCTTTAAACAATTGAGACATGGATTGTGTATGTGTTCCATTCATAGGGTGAATGGGCAAGACAAAAGATTTAAGTGCCTTTGAACAGGGTATGGTCGTAGGTGCCAGGTGCACCTTGAGTGTGTCAAGAACTGCATCGCTGTTGGGTTTTTCACAACAGTTTCTCATGTGTTTCAAGAATGGTCCACCACCCAAAGGGCATCCAGCCAACTTGACACAAATTTGGGAAGCATTGGAGTCGACATGGGCCAGCATCCCTGTGGAACGCTTTCCACACCTTTTAGAGTCCATAGCCCAAGTGCAATTCAGTATTAGGAAGGTGTTCTTAATGTTTTGTACACTCAACATAGTGTCTATTCAACATAATGTCACATTGCAATGAGAACATAGCATTTTAATGACTCCATAAGGGAATAGCCCAATAAACTGCTATAAGGGGATGGATGCAGATTAATACAAATATTCTTTACTTACTTTCTAACCAATGATTCTATACCAGCCAAAAAAGCAGCACTCAAACTCAAAATGTTGGTGTATTAAACCAATATACAATGAATGAAGTTGGTTTGCACGCAGAATATACTTCCTCTTTCGTTTTTTCAGCAGGCAAGGGAATAAACTAACACAAACATTTAGCTGTCGACCTTCTCAGCGTATGTCTGGTTTCAGACATCAGTTATCTAGAGTGCGACACAGGCGTGAATGGTAGTAATTAACGGGACCAAGTTTTGTGTGTGGCAGGTAGCCTAGCGGTTAGAGCATTGGACTAGAAACCAAAAGGTTGCAAGATTGAATCCCTGAGCTGACAAGGTAAAAATCTGTCGTTCTGCCCCAGAACAAGGCAGTTAACCCACTGTTCCTAGGCTGTCATTGAAAATTAGAATTTGTTCTTAACTTACTTGCCTAATAAAATAAAAATGAAAGCATTTTGGCAATTGGATTGGATTAAATGTTAGAATTTGATATTTTAAAACTGAAAATGAGATTCTAATCCTTGACACAGGTGTGAATGATAGTAAACAGTTGATTAATAGTTGGTTGGCATTCTCACATGTTTTTGAACTGGATCATGTACTCACCTATAATCAGCAAAGTTTTCAGCTGTGCTAACATAATTGCAAAAGGGTTTTCTAATGATCAATTAGCCTTTTAAAATGATAAACTTGGATTAGCTAACACAACGTGCCATTGGAACACAGCTGTGATGGTTGCTGATAATGGGCCTCTGTACGCCTATGTAGATATTCCATAAAATAAACTGCTGTTTCCAGCTACAATAGTCATTTACAACATTAATAATGTCTACACTGTATTTCTGATCAATTTGATGTTATTTTCATGGACAAAAAAATGGCTTTTCTTTCAAGGACAAGGACATTTCTAAGTGACCCCAAACTTTTGAACAGTAGTGTATATTATAAAACATATATATATATTTTGAGCTATTGTCTATTCATGAGGTACAGTCATGTGAAAAAGTAAGTACAACCCCTGGAAAGTTGTCTTTTTCTTTTTCTCTTTTACATATTTGGACAGATGGATATGTAATGTTCACTTCAACTCTTTTGACAGATAAAGGTAACCTAATTTAACAAATGACACTGAAAGAGTATACTTTAAAATCATTTATTCATCAAAAATCAACAGGAATGCAATTCCATAGTATATAAAAAATATGTACACCCCAAGCTTCAATAGCTTGTGTTGCCCTCTTTGGCTGAAATAACTTAATGTAGACATTTCTATATCAGTCTCTTCCATAGACTGGGAGAAATTTTGCCCACTCTTCCTTACAGTACTGCTTCAACTGTGTCATGTTCGAGGGCTTTCTTGCATGCATGGCCTGCTTCAAGTTCCCCCCCACAGACCATTTCGATAGGATTGAGATCTGGGCTTTCACTCGGTCATTCCATAACCCTCCATTTCTTCTTCTTTAGCCATTATGTTGTAGCTTTGCTTTTGTATCATTGTCATGTTGCAAGATACATGTTCGGTTCAGCTTCAGCTTTTTGACAGATGTTGTCACATTCTCCTCAAGAATTCTCTGGTACAATAAAGAATTCATGGTTGACTCAAGTTGGCCAGGCCCTGAGGCAGCAAAGCAGCCCCAAAAAGCTGAGTCCTATATCGATATAACCTGAAAGGCCGCTCAGCAAGTAAGAAGCCACTGCTCCAAAACCGTCGTAAAAAAGCCAGACTACGGTTTGCAACAGCACATGGGGACAAAGATCGTATTTTTTGGAGAAATGTCCTCTGGTCTGATGATACAAAAATATAACAGCTTGGCCATAATGACCATTGTTATGTTTGGAGGAAAAAGGGGGAGGCTTGCAAGTCAAAGAACACCATCTCAACCGTGAAGCACGGGGTGGTAGCATCATGTTGTGGGGGTGCTTTGCTGCAGGAGGGACTGGTGCGTATATATTGAAGCAACATCTCAAGACATCAGACAGGAAGATAAAGCTTAGTCGCAAATGGGTCTTCAAATGGACAATGATCCCAAGCATACTTCCAAAGTTGTGGCAAAATGGCTTAAGGACAACAAAGTCAAGGTATTTGAGTGGCCATCACAAAGCCCTGACCTCAAACCCATAGAAAATGTGTGGGCAGAACTGAAAAAGTGTGTGCGAGCAAGGAGGCCTACAAACCTGACTCATTTACAACAGCTCTGTCAGGAGGATTGGGCCAAACTTCCCCCAACTTATTGTGGGAAGCTTGTGGAAGGCTACACAAAACGTTTGACCGAAGTTAAACAATTTCAAGGCAATGCTACCAAATACTAATTGAGTGTATGTAAACTTCTGACCCACTGGGAATGTGATGAAAGAAATAAAAGCTGAAATAAATAATTCTGTCTACTATTATCCTGACATTTCACATTCTTAAAATAAAGTGGTGATCCTAACTGACCAAAGACAGGGAAATGTTTGCTAGGATTAAATGTCAGGAATTTTGAAAAACTGAGTTTAAATGTACTTGGCTAAGGTGTATGTAAACTTCAACTGTATATAGAGTATCTTAACAGGGTGTTAGGCCACCATGGCCTGCCAGGTCAGCTTCATCGATTCTAATAATGGACTTAGAGCTCAGAGTAACAGCATATTACTAAATTTAGGAACTTGGCCGGAGGCTTAACTACTAGCATTCAGTCCAGAATCTGGTGTAGAAGGCTTGTAAACAGTGACTTATTTTAGAAAAAGAGCTTCAATGTCTGTTATCTGATATCTCTTTGTCTTGATGGTTCTTTTTACAGTTTTTTGTTTTCATCAATCTCTCTGTATCACCCCTCTGTCACTGGTTACACACTCCAAAGGGAAACTCCCCATCTCCGGGGAACAGAGTAATGTGAGGGAGTCATGTTTTTGTGTGTATGCACTGTACTTTTGAATTCTATGTGTTTTTTTGTATTTTCTGCTAGCCTTCTGGCCAGGTCTCCCTTTTCTGGCCCCAATTGGGACTTTCTGGCTAAATAAAGGTTACATAAAAAATATTATAAAAGTAGCAATTATATACATACTGCACACAACACGCAAAGATATAATTATAATAATATAGAATAATAATAATGATAATAACACAATAATACTATAATAATAGGTAGACTCAGTCTCAAACTTCGGAATTATTTTTAACAGTTTACAATATGTTCAAAAGCACTGAAACTAAAGAGTAGTTAAAAAATATATTCTCAGGAAGGAAACGACTGCTAACCGTCTAACAGACATTCTAAATATCTTTCTTTATCTCTGATGCAAATCTGGTGATTGCAACCAAACTGGTTTTCAATTACTTCCTTCTTATTCTTTCTTCTTCTCCTTTTTTGAGTGGTCAAACAGCTACTGTTCACTGCAGTGCCTGGTCACTAGAGATATTGGATTATTTTACATTTCACTGAACGAAATGCATGTCCCACTCAGAATAGTATAGGATTAATTAGCATCCAACCAATCAGTATGGGTGAATAAAACCAACACAAAGAAATGTACACTAGTAATGTACACACACAACAACCACTGCCACTACCACCCATAAACCAACAGACATGTCTCTTCTTGTTGATTAAAAGGCAGAAGTACACACTAGGTTAACCTTTAGGAATGCTTAAACTTGATAAGAATTAACATATTTTGGAAGATTGGGTTTGGAGGAAGTTGAGGCTAAAACAGTTCATGGATCGGAGGGAATCAATCTGCCTTGTACCCACATGTGGTCTATAATAGCCACTCCCATATCATCAATAAAGCAGACAGAACAGAGCCACAACGACAAGGAAACAGCTTGTCCCTGTGTGTTTCTAGTTCCAAGGCTGAAATACAAGGACTTTACAGTGCACGAAGCAAGCAAGGCCATGTGAAATTGTGTGTACATTTTGAACAAGACATGACTATACACAGAGGAACAAAAAAGTATTTAGTCAGCCGCCAATTGTGCAAGTTCTCCCACTTAAAATGACGAGAGAGGCATGTAATTGTCATCATAGGTACACTTCAACTATGACAGACAAAATGAGGGAAAAAAATCCAGAAAATCACATTGTAGGATTTTTAATGAATTTATTTGCAAATTATGGTGGAAAATAAGTATTTGGTCACCTACAAACAAGCAAGATTTCTGGCTCTCACAGACCTGTAACTTCTTCTTTAAGAGGCTTCTCTGTCCTCCACTCGTTACCTGTATTAATGGCACCTGTTTGAACTTGTTATCAGTATAAAAGACACCTGTCCACAACCTAAAACAGTCACACTCCAAACTCCACTATGGCCAAGACCAAAGAGCTGTCAAAGGACACCAGAAACAAAATTGTAGACCTGCACCAGGCTGGGAAGACTGAATCTGCAATAGGTAAGCAGCTTGGTTTGAAGAAATCAACTGGGGGAGCAATTATTAGGAAATGGAAGACATACAAGACCACTGATAATCTCCCTCGATCTGGGGCTCCACGCAATATCTCACCCCGTGGGGTCAAAATGATCACAAGTACAGTGAGCAAAAATCCCAGAACCACACGGGGGGACCTAGTGAATGACCTGGAGAGAGCTGGGACCAAAGTAACAAAGCCTACCATCAGTAACACACTACGCTGCCAGGGACTCAAATCCTGCAGTGTCAGACATGTCCCCCTGCTTAAGCCAGTACATGTCCAGGCCTGTCTTAAATTTGCTAGAGAACATTTGGATGATCCAGAAGAAGATTGGGAGAATGTCATATGGTCAGATGAAACCAAAATATAACTTTTTGGTAAAAACTCAACTCGTCGTGTTTGGAGGACAAAGAATGCTGAGTTGTATCCAAAGAACACCACACCTACTGTGAAGCATGGGGGTGGACACATCATGATTTGGGGCTGTTTGTCTGCAAAGGGATCAGGACAGCTGATCCGTGTAAAGGAAAGAATGAATGGGGCCATGTATCGTGAGATTGTGAGTGAAAACCTCCTTCCATCAGCAAGGGCATTGAAGATGAAACGTGGCTGGGTCTTTCAGCATGACAATGATCCAAAACACAACTCCCGGGTAACGAAGGAGTGGCTTCGTAAGAAGCATTTCAAGGTCCTGGAGTGGCCTAGCCAGTCTCCAGATCTCAACCCCATAGAAAATCTTTGGAGGGAGTTGAAAGTCGTGTTGCCCAGCAACAGCCCCAAAACATCACTGCTCTAGAGGAGATCTGCATGGAGGAATGGGCCAAAATATCAGCAACAGTGTGTGAAAACCTTGTGAAGACTTACAGAAAACGTTTGACCTCTGTCATTGTCAACCAAGTGTATATAACAAAGTATTGAGATAAACTTTTGTTATTTACCAAATACTTATTTCCACCATAATTTGCAAATAAATTCATTAAAAATCCTACAATGTGATTTTCTGGATTTGTTTTTCTCATTTCGTCTGTCATAGTTGAAGTGTACCTATGATGAAAATTACAGGCCTCTCTTATCTTTTAAGTGGGAGAACTTGCACAATTGGTGGCTGACTAAATACTTTTTTGCCCCACTGTATGTATGTGTGTATATTTATATATATTTATATATATATATATATATACATACAGTGGATCTCACTTTGCCACAGGCCCCTGTGTTCTCCCTCAAAAAGGTACAGGAAAAGAGTAGCGCTACTGTAGCAGTGTACCCCTTTCCGAGGTAAGGCTGCAGCATGATGATCACAACTGATCCAGATATGCCAAGACCCTCAACATGCCTCATATCTGTGCTGGTGCCGGTGTAGATGATCAGGTCCTGAACACATCCTGTCAGACAGTCACGTAAAACTAAGAACTTGACTCCAAATATGTGGTGCTTTGAAGGGATGTATCGGCAGAATGCAAGCCTCCCTTTCCAAGAAATGAGAGGCTTATCAATGCACAAGTCCTTGTGATGCACAGTCTTCCAAATGCCCCGGTCAAGCTGCCCAGGACATTCCTGAATGGGGTTGGCGAGGTTGGCAGTGGCATTGTTCACAATGTGGAGCGCTCTGGGCAAGACAAGGAAGCGCTACTGGGAGCGATACTTGGAGAAAAGCGTTGGGGAAAAAAGGGGTCTGTAGCATGGGGTCAGTGGTCCAGTAGTCCCTCACAGAGCCCTTCTTCACTTATCCCATCAGCAGCACCGTGAGCAGGAAGGTATACATTTCACTGATGGTAAGAGCTTCCAATTTATGCCAAGGCCAGTCTTCTCTTTCAGTTCATGAGAATACCTGCGAACAAATATGCATATTTAGTAGGATAAAGGATGTCTGAATATTGAGACATTTGAAGAATGCCTTGGGTTTTTTCTGTAATATGGTAACGGAAATATCTGTTGGTTTCTTGCACCACATTCTCCACCAATTCCTCATCAAGGAAAAGTTGAAAACACTCTGCCTCTGAGGGGGTAGGAAGGGTGCTTTGTACGCCAGAAAGGGTGTCATTGAATTCTTGTCTCTGATGGTGTGAAGTGACAGGATCTCCAACAGTGGGAACTCAATTTTAACCGCTTCTCCATCACAGTTTAATTGATTGGTAGCGGCACCCGCATCTTGGGAAGATAACATTTACATTTACATTTAAGTCATTTAGCAGACGCTCTTATCCAGAGCGACTTACAAATTGGTGCATTCACCTTATGACATCCAGTGGGACAGTCACTTAACAATAGTGCATCTAAAACTTAGGGGGGGTGGGGTGAGAGGGATTACTTAACCTATCCTAGGTATTCCTTAAAGAGGTGGGGTTTCAGGTGTCTCCGGAAGGTGGTGATTGACTCCGCTGTCCTGGCGTCGTGAGGGAGTTTGTTCCACCATTGGGGGGCCAGGGCAGCGAACAGTTTTGACTGGGCTGAGCGGGAGCTGTACTTCCTCAGTGGTAGGGAGGCGAGCAGGCCAGAGGTGGATGAACGCAGTGCCCTTGTTTGGGTGTAGGGCCTGATCAGAGCCTGGAGGTACTGAGGTGCCGTTCCCTCACAGCTCCGTAGGCAAGCACCATGGTCTTGTAGCGGATGCGAGCTTCAACTGGAAGCCAGTGGAGAGAACGGAGGAGCGGGGTGACGTGAGAGAACTTGGGAAGGTTGAACACCAGACGGGCTGCGGCGTTCTGGATGAGTTGAAGGGTTTAATGGCACAGGCAGGGAGCCCAGCCAACAGCGAGTTGCAGTAATCCAGACGGGAGATGACAAGTGCCTGGATTAGGACCTGCGCCGCTTCCTGTGTGAGGCAGGGTCGTACTCTGCGGATGTTGTAGAGCATGAACCTACAGGAACGGGCCACCGCCTTGATGTTAGTTGAGAACGACAGGGTGTTGTCCAGGATCACACCAAGGTTCTTGGCGCTCTGGGAGGAGGACACAGTGGAGTTGTCAACCGTGATGGCGAGATCATGGAACGGGCAGTCCTTCCCCGGGAGGAAGAGCAGCTCCGTCTTGCCGAGGTTCAGCTTGAGGTGGTGATCCGTCATCCACACTGATATGTCTGCCAGACATGCAGAGATGCGATTCGCCACCTGGTCATCAGAAGGGGGAAAGGAGAAGATTAATTGTGTGTCGTCTGCATAGCAATGATAAGAGAGACCATGTGAGGTTATGACAGAGCCAAGTGACTTGGTGTATAGCGAGAATAGGAGAGGGCCAAGAACAGAGCCCTGGGGGACACCAGTGGTGAGAGCGCGTGGTGAGGAGACAGATTCTCGCCACGCCACCTGGTAGGAGCGACCTGTCAGGTAGGACGCAATCCAAGCGTGGGCCGCGCCGGAGATGCCCAACTCGGAGAGGGTGGAGAGGAGGATCTGATGGTTCACAGTATCGAAGGCAGCCGATAGATCTAGAAGGATGAGAGCAGAGGAGAGAGAGTTAGCTTTAGCAGTGCGGAGCGCCTCCGTGATACAGAGGAGAGCAGTCTCAGTTGAATGACTAGTCTTGAAACCTGACTGATTTGGATCAAGAAGGTCATTCAGAGAGAGATAGCGGGAGAGCTGGCCAAGGACGGCACGTTCAAGAGTTTTGGAGAGAAAAGAAAGAAGGGATACTGGTCTGTAATTGTTGACATCGGAGGGATCGAGTGTAGGTTTTTTCAGAAGGGGGTGCAACTCTCGCTCTCTTGAAGACGGAAGGGACGTAGCCAACGGTCAGGGATGAGTTGATGAGCGAGGTGAGGTAAGGGAGAAGGTCTCCGGAAATGGTCTGGAGAAGAGAGGAGGGGATAGGGTCAAGCGGGCAGGTTGTTGGGCGGCCGGCCGTCACAAGACGCGAGATTTCATCTGAGAGAGAGGGGAGAAAGAGGTCAGAGCATAGGGTAGGGCAGTGTGAGCAGAACCAGCGGTGTCGTTTGACTTAGCAAACGAGGATCGGATGTCGTCGACCTTCTTTTCAAAATGGTTGACGAAGTCATCTGCAGAGAGGGAGGAGGGGGGAGGGGGCGGAGGATTCAGGAGGGAGGAGAAGGTGGCAAAGAGCTTCCTAGGGTTAGAGGCAGAAGCTTGGAATTTAGCGTGGTAGAAAGTGGCTTTAGCAGCAGAGACAGAGGAGGAAAATGTAGAGAGGAGGGAGTGAAAGGATGCCAGGTCCGCAGGGAGGCGAGTTTTCCTCCATTTCCGCTCGGCTGCCCGGAGCCCTGTTCTGTGAGCTCGCAATGAGTCATCGAGCCACGGAGCGGGAGGGAGGACCGAGCCGGCCTGGAGGATAGGGGACATAGAGAGTCAAGGGATGCAGAGAGGGAGGAGAGGAGGGTTGAGGAGGCAGAATCAGGAGATAGGTGGGAGAAGGTTTGAGCGGAGGGAAGAGATGATAGGATGGAAGAGGAGAGAGTAGCGGGGGAGAGAGAGCGAAGGTTGGGACGGCGCGATACCATCCGAGTAGGGGCAGTGTGGGAGGTGTTGGATGAGAGCGAGAGGGAAAAGGATACAAGGCAGTGGTCGGAGACTTGGAGGGGAGTTGCAATGAGGTTAGTGGAAGAACAGCATCTAGTAAAGATGAGGTCGAGCGTATTGCCTGCCTTGTGAGTAGGGGGAAGGTGAGAGGGTGAGGTCAAAGAGGAGAGGAGTGGAAAGAAGGAGGCAGAGAGGAAAGAGTCAAAGGTAGACGTGGGGAGGTTAAAGTCGCCCAGAACTGTGAGAGGTGAGCCGTCCTCAGGAAAGGAGCTTATCAAGGCATCAAGCTCATTGATGAACTCTCCGAGGGAACCTGGAGGGCGATAAATGATAAGGATGTTAAGCTTGAAAGGGCTAGTGACTGTGACAGCATGGAATTCAAAGGAGGCGATAGACAGATGGGTAAGGGGAGAAAAGAGAATGACCACTTGGGAGAGATGAGGATCCCGGTGCCACCACCCCGCTGACCAGACGCTCTCGGGGTGTGCGAGAACACGTGGGCGGACGAAGAGAGAGCAGTAGGAGTAGCAGTGTTGTCTGTGGTGATCCATGTTTCCGTCAGGGCCAAGAAGTCGAGGGACTGGAGGGAGGCATGGGCTGAGATGAACTCTGCCTTGTTGACCGCAGATTGGCAGTTCCAGAGGCTACCGGAGACCTGGAACTCCACGTGGGTCGTGCGCTGGGACCACCAGAGTAGGGTGGCCGCGGCCACGCGGTGAGGAGCGTTTGTATGGTCTGTGCAGAGAGGAGAGAACAGGGATAAACCGACACATAGTTGACAGGCTACAGAAGAGGCTACGCTAATGCAAAGGAGATTGGAATGACAAGTGGACTACACGTCTCGAATGTTCAGAAAGTTAAGCTACGTAGCAAGAATCTTATTGACTAAAATGATTAAAATGATACAGTACTGCTGAAGTAGGCCAGCTGGCAGTGGGTGCGTTGTTGACACTACACTAATCAAGTCGTTCCGTTGAGTGTAATAGTTTCGGCAGTGTTGCTATTCGGGGCTAGCAGGCTAGCTAGCAGTGTTGTTTACGTTACGTTGCGTTAAAAGAACGACAATAGATGGCTAGCGAACCTAGAAAATCGCTCTAGACTACACAATTATCTTTGATACAAAGACGGCTATGTAGCTAGCTAAGTAGCTAGCTACGATCAAACAAATCAAACCGTTGTACTGTAATGAAAATGAAGTGAAAATGTGATACAACCTGTGAATGCGACCGGGTAGTTGAGTTCTATACAGAAGACGTTGGCTAGCGTTGGCTAGCTGTTGGCTAGCTAGCAGAGTCACCTACGTTAAGGACGACAAATAGCTGGCTAGCTAACCTCGGTAAATTAAGATAATCACTCTAAGACTACACACTCTAAACCTAAACAACACAATTATCTTGGATACGATGATACGATGATACGAAGACAGCAAAGACAGCTATGTAGCTAGCTGACACTAAACTAATCAAGTCGTTCAGTTGAGTGTAACAGTTTCTCCAGTGCAGCTAATCAGTGGACGTTAGCTAGCTGGCTAGTGAAGACTAGTGAAGACTACGTTAGGACGGCGAAATACGATAATTACGCAATTATCTTTTGATACAAAGACGGCTATGTAGCTAGCTGAGAAGAAATTGCTAAGATAAGACAAATCAAACCGTTGTGATATAATGAAATATAATGAAAAAGTTATACTACCCGTTGGAGCGACGTACAGATGCGACCACTCGCTCCAACCGGAACCGGAATAAGGGAAGTGCATTAGCTGTAAGGTTGGGGTCGGCTCCATTGTTCTCAGACATCTCACCCTCACAGTCCAGAAGGATGGGGGGGGGGACAGATATTCATATTCACTATTTGATTGATCCAACTCAGAGTGTGGTGTCAGGAAAACAACCTCTCACTCAAGGTCAGGACAGCGGAGTCAATCACCACCTTCCGGAGACACCTGAAACCCCACCTCTTTAAGGAATACCTAGGATAGGATAAGTAATCCCTCTCACCCCCCCCCCCTTAAGTTTTAGATGCACTATTGTAAAGTGACTGTTCCACTGGATGTCATAGGGTGAATGCACCAATTTGTAAGTCGCTCTGGATAAGAGCGTCTGCTAAATGACTTAAATGTAAATGTAAATGTAAATGTAAGGTCAACAAAACAAAGGAGATGATCGTGGACTTCAGGAAACAGTAGCGGGAGCACCCCCCATCCACATTGACGGGACAATAGTGGAGAAGGTGTAATGTTTTAAGTTCCTCGGACAAATTGAAATGGTCCACTCACACAGACAGCGTGGTGATGAAGGCACAACAGCGCCTCTTCAGCAGCTCCTCTTCAGCGGCTTTTCAACCTCAGGAGACTGAAGAAATCTAAAATCACACAAACTGTTACAGATGCACAATCGAGAGCATCCCGTCGGGCTGTATCGCTGCCTGGTACGGCAACTGCACCGCCCTTACCCGCAAAGCGGTCTGCACATGCATCACTGGGGGCAAACTACCTGCCCTCCAGGACATCTACAGCCCCAATGTCACAGGAAGGCCAAAAAGATCATCAAGGACAACAACCACCCGAGCAACTGCCTGTTCACCTCACTTTCATCCAGAAGGTGAGGTTAGTACAGGTGCAACAAAGCTGGGACCGAGAAACTAAAAAACAGCTTCTATCTCAAAGTTATCAGACATACAGACTCAAATCTCTGTCCACTTTAATAAATGGACATAATAAAGGTATCAATTGACACTTTAAATAACGACACTTTAATAAAATGTACATATCCTACACTACTCATCCCATATGTACAGTTGAAGTCGGAAGTATACATATACCTTAGCCAAATACATTTAAACTCAGTTTTTCACAATTCCTGGCATTTAATCCTAGTAAAAATGCATGTTTTAGGTCAGTTAGGATGACCACTTCATTTTAAGAATGTGAAATGTCAGAATGATAGTAGAGAGAATGATTTAATTCAGCTTTTATTTCTTTCATCACATTCCCAGTGGGTCAGAAGTTTACATACACCAATTAGTATTTATAATAATAATAATAATATATGCCATTTAGCAGACGCTTTTATCCATGTGTGCATACATTCTACGTATGGGTGGTCCCGGGGATTGAACCCACTTCCCTGGCGTTACAAGCGCCATGCTCTACCAACTGAGCTAGTATTTGGTAGCATTGCCTTTACATTGTTTAACTTGGGTCAAACTTTTCTGGTAGCTTTCCACAAGCTTCCCACAATAAGTTGTGTGAATTTTGGCCCGTTCCTCCTGACAGAGCTGGTGTAACTGAGTCAGGTTTGTAGGCCTCCTTGCTCACACACATTTCAGTTCTGCCTACAAATTGTCTATGGGATTGAGGTCAGGGCTTTGTGATGACCACTCCAATACCTTGACTTTGTTGTCCTTAAGCCATTTTGCCACAACTATGGAAGTATGCTTGGGGTCCATTGTCCATTTGTAATACCCATTTGTGACCAATATTTAACTTCCTGACTGATGTCTTGAGATGTTGCTTCAAAATATCCACAGAATTTCCCTCCCTCATGATGCCATCTATTTTGTGAAGTGCACCAGCCCCTCCTGTAGCAAAGCACCCCCACAACATGATGCTGCCACCCTCGTGCTTCACGGTTGGGATGGTGTTCTTCGGCATGCAAGCCTCCCCCTTTTTCCTCCAAACATAACGATGGTCATTATGGCCAAACAGGTTGTTTCATCAGACCAGAAGACATTTCTCCAAAAATTACGATCTTTCTCCCCATGTGCAGTTGCAACCCGTAGTCAGGCTTTTTTATAGTGGTTTTGGAGCAGTGGCTTCTTCGTTGCTGAGTGGCTTTTCAGGTTATGTCGATATAGGACTCGTTTTACTGTGGATATATATATTTTTTTGTACCTGTTTCCTCCAGCATCTTTACAAGGTTTTTCGCTGTTGTTCTGGGATTGATTTGCACTTTCCACACCAAAGTACGTT
Organism: Oncorhynchus gorbuscha; assembly: GCF_021184085.1. Lineage (NCBI taxonomy): Eukaryota > Metazoa > Chordata > Actinopteri > Salmoniformes > Salmonidae > Oncorhynchus > Oncorhynchus gorbuscha. The sequence continues at coordinate 79,436,614 of NC_060181.1, read as the reverse complement.
CATCTCTAGGAGACAGAACTCGTCTCCTTCCTGAGCGGTGTGATGGCTGCGTGGTCCCATGGTGTTTATACTTGCGTACTATTGTTTGTACAGATGAACGTGGTACCTTCAGGCGTTTGGAAATTTCTCCCAAGGATGAACCAGACTTGTGGAGGTCTACCATTGGCTGATTTCTTTAGATTTTCCCCCAATGTCAAGCAAAGAGGCACTGTGTTTGAAGGTAGGCCTTGAAATACATCCACAGGTACACCTCCAATTGACTCAAAATATGTCAATTAGCCTATCAGAAGCTTCTGAAGCCATGACATGATTTTCTGGAATTTTCCAAGCTCTTTAAAGGCACAGTCAACTTTGTTTACGTAAACCTCTGACCCACTGGAATTGTGATACAGTGAATTATAAGTGAAATAATATGTCTGTAAATAATTGTTTGAAAAATGACTTGTGTCATACACAAAGTGGATGCCTTAACCGACTTGCCAAAACTATAGTTTGTTAACAAAATATTTGTGGAGTGGTTGAAAAACAAGTTTAAATGACTCCAACCTAAGTGTATGTAAACTTCCGACTTCAACTGTATATACTTCTATTCTATTCCATCTACTGCATCTTGCCTTTGCCACACGGCCATCGCTCATCCATATATTTATATGTACATATTCTTACTCATCCCTTTTCATTTGTGTGTGTAAGGTAGTTGTTGTGAATTTGTTAATGACATTTTAGATAATACTGCATTGTCAGAACTCGAAGCACAAGTACTTCGCTACACTCACATTAATATCTGCTAACCATGGGTAGGTGACCAACACAATTTGATTTGACATGTGATCTGTTTTTTTGTATAAAATTTAACAAGCACATTGCAGCGTTCTAATATGCTGAAAAGTGGTCAAACTAAGTTCTCTTTTTAGGGAAATAGGCGCAGCCATCTTTGACTTTGACTTTGTTTATTTGAGTCTTATGTTCAGAACAGCTGGGAACTTGGAAAAATACGGGATCAAATCATAACGTCAGTGATCTTCACGTCGGAAAGTCGGCGCGCTAGAATGAGGCCATAGTTCCCGAGCTGAAATTCTGAGTTGGATTCCTAGAACATCTCATTCCTAAATTCATGGATATTAAAACTTTTCTTTCAAAAACAAGGACATTTTTAAGTGACCCCTAACTTTTGAAGGGTTGTGTATCTCTGTTCTAAACAATGTTACATTTCTCCCTTGTGCTCACCAGAAATGTGGTACATTGTAAACAATGTGGTACCATGGCAGTAATTATTTTAAATAGAAAACATGTAATTTAGAAATATAACACAAAAAAAACATCATAAGAAAGATAATAGTGTTCCCTACCTTGCTCAAATAGTAATTTCAAAATAGTAATTAATTATTTTTGTATTACATTGCATTTTCTGCTGAAATTCTCCTCACTGCAACGCGTCCGAATCTTTCGGAATGTATGTTATGTTGTGATTTAAACAGAGTAAAATTAAAATATTCTGAAAATGGATGTTGTACAAGATGTTTTCAAATGACAGAAAAAATATTAACTGAATATTGTCCATGACTGATGTTCTCATCCTTCGCAACATTTCTGGAGGACTGTTAACACACAGAGAAGTTTAAACAAAGTTTGATTTTGAATGACGCAACACATCTGCCACTACCTTCAAGATGTCTACCACGTAAGCAGATTTCTTTATATTTATCCATTTAAAAGTTAAACATTCTCTTGTCAGACTGAGTTTTAATTATCATTACCGATACAGGTAGGTTTCCACATAGAAAAACGTTAGATAAAAAAATGTCTACGAAAATATACTTCATTAATGTCTAATTATGTACATTGAGTAAAAATGTGCTTAGTCATCATGTCTTCTCTATTGTTAGCAAAACATGCTAAGGTTTCTCATCCTCCACAACACTATTCTGAAGCTCGCATCCGCTACAAGACCATGGTGCTTGCCTACGGAGCTGTGAGGGGAACGGCACCTCAGTACCTCCAGGCTCTGATCAGGCCCTACACCCAAACAAGGGCACTGCGTTCATCCACCTCTGGCCTGCTCGCCTCCCTACCACTGAGGAAGTACAGCTCCCGCTCAGCCCAGTCAAAACTGTTCGCTGCTCTGGCCCCCCAATGGTGGAACAAACTCCCTCACGACGCCAGGACAGCGGAGTCAATCACCACCTTCCGGAGACACCTGAAACCCCACCTCTTTAAGGAATACCTAGGATAGGATAAGTAATCCCTCTCACCCCCCCCCTTTAAGATTTAGATGCACTATTGTAAAGTGACTGTTCCACTGGATGTCATAAGGTGAATGCACCAATTTGTAAGTCGCTCTGGATAAGAGCGTCTGCTAAATGACTTAAATGTAATGTAAATGTATTCTCACTATCATAACTGTAATTTAAGGCCAGTTGCGGTAGAGAGAACTTCTGTTTCGGTAATGAGAATTTAATAATACAGACTATATTTTTTTATATATATAATTAACTATTAATTTAAATATTATTTACTAACGGTTGATATTTTGCTTTATGTCCTGTTTAATTGTAGGACAACATTTTTCTGTCAGCAAATACGTCAAAAACAAATGTCTGCTATTTCTGCAGAGAAACTTTCATTCATCAAAGGTTAGTGGTCTATTCAATTTACAGATGCATCTGTTTTGTTCCATTATTACTGACCAATATAAGCCTGTTTGTTTATTTTTGTGATAAGGTTTGGGCTACATTGCTGAAATAACCGAACCCACTAATTTGAAGTGGGGTCCACATACATTTGTATATATAGTGTATTATTAGAGAGAGGGGTACCAAGTCATACAGAATCTGGCCTGTTGTGAAAAGGTTAGGGCTACATTGCAAGATGTGCATAGTCTACATCAAAGATAGCATTGCATTCAACATTATTTTACATACAGCTCAGCCTACATAACTGTCTTACATAAACAATGAATAGATCCTCATTTTTACAAATCACAAATTTTAAAATGTAATATAATTACATAATTACATTTCCCCTCTGATCCTAGCTATGAGAAGAGCTGTGTGATTCTACTCATCATCCAGAGGGATACAGAGGTAGGTTTCCGATTGTCATAAAATGTCATACTATTGAGATCATGTTTGTCTCTTTCTTCTTATTGACAGAAGGCAAGACAGTAACACCCAACAAACACACACACAATCCCACCATTCAACTGCAGTCCTGGTCCTTTTAGGGTACATAAGGCACACGCATCAGCTCAGTGTGTTTACTATGTTTTTAACTCAGCATGTTTATTATGTTTTTAACTCAGTATGTGCTTTTGGCTTATTATTCTATTTTTTAAACCTTTATTTAACTAGGCAAGTCAGTTAAGAACAAATTCTTATTTTCAATGACGGCCTAGGAACAGTGGGTTAACTGCCTGTTCAGCTCAGATTTGAACTTGCAACCTTCCGGTTACGAGTCCAACGCTCTAACCACCAGGATACCCTGCCGCCCCATATTCACTACTTAGTTTTAGCCTAGACTGGATCCAGATCAGTATGTGCTTTAGCCATCTCCTCTGATTGTGGCTGCCCAACCACATTTCAGCATCAATAGGATATCATAGTTCATAAGCACAGCTAAATACTAAAAATGGTCTCATCTGTGTGTTTATGCATCATCTCTGTTTATTTGAGTTCATAAGCATCTATTCTACAGGTCTCTTTTGGAATGTTTTTTTAGGCTTGAGTTTTCTCTTCAGAGGACTGTGGTACTGGGGCAGGATGTGGATTTATCCTGCAGACTGATAGAGACAGACGAGGAGCTTGAACAGATAACATGGCAGAAAAATACTCAGCATGAAAAACGTAATTTGATGCATATTTATCCAAATGGGGTTACTGACTTTGTTGCACCAAATGGATTAAAAGGTAGAGTCTAGTTTATTGGGAACTCATCAGAAAAACTTGGATCAATTCGAAACACAGCTGTCAGACTGTTGGATGAAGGCACCTTCACATGTATCTTCAGTGTTTTCCCCAGTGGAACATACACTACAGAGATACCTCTGACTGTGCTTGGTAAGAACTATGAGTGTGTAGAAATACTGTGTGTATTGTCCAACATGCGCCGAATACAACAGGTGTAGACCTTACAGTGAAATGCTTACTTTACAAGCCCTTTACCAACAATGCAGATTAATAAAAAATAAGTGTTGAGTAAAAAATAGATAAGTAAAAAATGTAAATAACAAATCATTAAAGAGCAGCAGTAAAATAACAGCAGAGAGGCTATATACAGGGGGTACGGGTACAGAGTCAATGTGCGGGGGCACAGGTTAGTCAACGTAATTGAGGTAATATATACACTACCGTTCAAAAGTTTGGGGTCACTTAGAAATGTCCTTGTTTTTTAAAGAAAAACTGTTTTTAGTCCATTACAATAACATAAAATTGATCAGAAAGACAGTGTAGACATTGTTAATGAAATGACTATTGTAGCTGGAAACGGCTGATTTGTTTATGGAATATCTACATAGGCGAACAGAGGCCCATTACCAGCATCCATCACTCCTGTGTCCCAATGGCACGTTGTGTTAGGTAATGCAAGTTTATCATTTTAAAATTCTAATTGATCATTAGAAAACAATTTTGAAATTATGTTAGCACAGCTGGAAACTGTTGTGCTGATTAAAGAAGCAATACATCTGGCCTTCTTTAGACTAGTTGAGTATCTGGAGCATCAGTATTTGTGTGTTCGATTACAGGCTCAAAATGGACAGAAACAAATAACTTTCTTCTGAAACTCGACAGTCTTTTCTTGTTCTGAGAAATTAAGGCTATTCCATGCCAGAAATTGTCCAAGAAACTGGAGATCTCGTACAACACGGTGTGCTACTCCTTTCACAGAACAGCCCAAACTGTCTCTAACCAGAAAAGAAAGAGTGGGAGGCCCTGGTGCACAACTGAGCAAGAGTACAAGTACATTAGAGTATCTAGCTTGAGAAACAGATACCTCACAAGTCCTCAACTGGCAGCTTCATTAAATAGTACCTGCAAAACACTTGTCTCAACATCAACAATGAAGGGGTGACTCCGGGATGCTGGCCTTCTAGGCAGAGTTGCAAAGAAAAAGCCATAACTCAGACTGGCCAATAAAAAGAAAAGATTACGATGGGCAAAAGAACACAGACACTGGATAGAGGAAGATTGGGAAACATGTGTTATGGACAGACAAATCTAAGTGTGCTGCCATCCTGTTAGAAGGTAACAGATTATTTTATTACAATGGTTAAATTGGATTTTCATTGTGTTCAATGGTGTTATTTGCCCCCTAGTGGAGCTTTCTGGTACTTTGAAAGACAACGCAAACAGGAAAGAGAGAATTTGTTCTGCACGCATAGAAGCAGCTACAAACAACGCTACGGTGCAGATCTTTCAATGTAGTTATTTCTTGTCACGCTTCAGCCTTGGAAAATATTTGTTTGTAAGTTCGATTCAAGCATTTAGCTAATGATGAAAATCTTGTTATTGATAGAGTTGCTTACATATCAATGTTGGTTGCATTTACTCACAAATTGCAATGTCTTTAATGTATGTCATTAGCTGTATTACTTTGCTCGTGTGTAACGGATGTGAAACGGCTAGCTTAGTTAGCGGTGTGCGCTAAATAGCGTTTCAATCGGTTACGTCACTTGCTCTGAGACCTTGAAGTAGTAGTTCCCCTTGCTCTGCAAGGGCCGCGGCTCTTGTGGAGCGATGGGTAACGATGCTTCAAGGGTGAATGTTGTCGTTGTGTGCAGAAGGTCCCTGGTTCTTGCCCGGGTATGGGCGAGGGGACGGTTTAAAGTTATACTGTTACACGTGCGTCATGCAAACAAATTGTAAAATATACAATACTGTAGTTTTGTTACTGTATCTATGTAAATTTGCTTTGTTATTCTACATAGATGGTTGTACATTGTTAGAGTAATGAAAGAAGCCAATTACCATATGAGTAACAATTAGCTACATGGTTTGGCATCATGCCTGATGCATAGTACCATGGCACGTGCTTTGTATTTATGCAACTTCAAATGTTTAATGTACAGCTACAGTATGTCGGTGTGAATTGAATACTAAAGTATATTATTTTCTGTATTTTGCAGTTTCACAACATAAACGTTTTCAATATATTCATTCAAGAAAAGTCATGCCTTAGGAGTTTTATTGAAGACTTAGTTAGCTATCTGTCTAGTTTTGCATGGGAACGCAACTCAAGGGCAGAATACTAAGTTTGAGGTGTTCGGATCACAAAGAAGAATATTCGTGAGACGCAGACCAAATGAAAATATGCTGGAGGAGAGCTTGACACCATCTGTCAAGCATGGTGGAGGCAATGTGATGGTCTGGGGTGCTTTAGTGGTGGTAAAGTGTGAGATTTGTTCAGGGTAAGAGGGATCTTGAAGGAGGCTATCACTCCATTTTGTAACGCCATGCCATAACTTGTGGATGGTGCTTAATTGGAGCAAACTTCCTCCTACAACAGGACAATGACCCAAAGCACAGCTCCAAACTATGCAATAACTATTTAGGGAAGAAGCAGTCAGCTGATATTCTGTCTATAAAGGAGTGGCCAGCAGAGTCACTGGATCTCACTGGATCTCAACCCTATTGAGCTGTTGTGGGAGCAGCTTGACCGTATGGTACTAAGAACGTAAGCGTAAGAAGTGCCCATCAAGCCAATTCAATTTGCGGGAGGTGCTTCAGGAAGCATGGGGTGAAATATCTTCAGATTACCTCAACAAATTGTCAACTAGAATGCCAAAGGTCTGCAAGGCTGTAATTGCTTCAAATGGAGGATTCTTTAACAAAATAAAAGTTTGAAGGGCACAATTATATTTGCAATTAAAAATAATTATTTCTAACCTTGCCAGCGTCTTGACTATATTTCCTATTCATGTTTACAACTCATTTCATGTGTGTTTTCATGGAAAACAAGGACATTCTTTGTGACCCCAAACTTTTGAACTGTAGTGTATATAGTATATCACCAGAGAGGTGGGTCCCAAGTCAAACAGATTCTGGCCTGTTGTTGTTTTTAACTGTGTTTTTCTTAAAGAAAATACATCATTTTGTCCCATCATTCTTGTTTTTTTTTGTAATGAGGCTTATGTGTATTTTTCATAACCAGTATAAGGTTAAACGGCTTTCAAAGAGGAAGCACACAGCCTATGAAAAGCCAGGAGTCTGCGAGTGGGGTGGAGCCTAGACTGTCTCATCCATGATCCACCCCATTGTGCTATAGCTGCTGTGGCTTACTGAATTAGTGTTTTCCAACAGTAGGAGGACATTTTTCTGTCAGCACAAACGTCAAAAACAAATGTCTGCTATTTCAGCAGAGGAACTTCTATTCATCAAAGGTTAGTGGTCTCTTAAATTTACAGATGCATCTGTTTTTTTCCATTATTACTGACCAATGTAGGACTGGTTGTTTATTTTGGAGAAAAGGTTTTGGCTTCATTGCAAGATGTGCATAGTCTCCATCAAAGAGTGATGATTGCAGACCAATGCTTGAATACATTTTATTGCAAACAACATTATTTTACATACAGCTCAGCCTACATAACTGTCTTACATAAACAATGAATAGATCCAATTTTAAAATGTAATATAATTCCATAATTACGTTTCCCCTCTGATCCTAGCAATTAGAAGAGCAAAGCATGTTACTGAAGCTGAGCTGTGTGATTCTGCTCATCATCCAGAGGGATACAGAAAGTAGGTTTCCAATTGTCATAAAATGTCATACTATTGAGATCATGTTTGTCTCTTTCTTCTTATTAACAGAAGGCAAGACAGTAACACCCAACAAACACACAATCCCACCATTCAACTGTAGTCCTTGTACTTTTAGGGTACATAAGGCACACACATCAGCTCAGTAAGTTGACAATGTTTTTAGCTCAGTAGTTTTGAGACATGCTGATCATTCACAAGTATCTGGGAATGTATTGAATATCTTATGTCTTGATTAAGTGTAAGAATAGAGTCAGGGCTTTTGGCTTATTATTCTAATAACATATTCACTAAGTAATTTCAGCCTAGACTGAACCCAGAACAGTGCGTGCTTTAGCCATCTCCTCTGACTATGGCTATCCAAATGGGGTTAGGGTCAAAGATTGAGTAATTGGCACATTTGTTGTTGCAATAGCCACATTTCAGCATCAATATGATATCATAGTTCATAGCACAGCTAAATACTAATATTGGTCTTGTCTGTGTGTTTAGTTATCATCTCTGTTTATTAGAGTTCATAAACATCTATTCTACAGGTATCTTCTGGACTGTATTTTTGGCTTGTGTTTTCTCTTCAGGTACACGGGTCATTGGTGAATGCAGGACTGTGGTACAGGGGGAGGATGTGGACTTATACTGCAGACTGATAGAGACAACTGAGGACCTTAAACACATAACATGGCAGAAAAGTACTTTGGAAGAAACACAGAAACTTAATTTGCTGCTGATCTATGGCAATGGGGTAATTTGTTGAATTTATTATGGATAAATGAATAAACAATATCCCCATTTTAAATAGAATTGTGTCTAGGTAAACCTATACTCTGTATGTTTAATAGACAATATGAGTTCATAAGAAGAAATTGTGTGACAGGAGAAAGGAGTAATAAAACCATTCCAACTGGGCAGGAACAAATGCGTTGTGGACTGTGTAAACACATAAGGTCGTTAGCCTATGGTTGACCCAACCTGAAACTTAGCTCTGGGGTTTTTAGATTAGGCAGAGAGTGCATTCCTAGGGTTTCTGTTAATTAAACCTGTCAGTTCAGTGGTGATCGATAATGTTGAGGGGTCAAAAGTTATCTGGGAGTGTGTTAGTAAGATAGAATGAACTTTTCACCTTACTTTGTCCTGTCGAGAGAGGGGGGGGGTTCGTTTAAGACAGTGAAATGACGTCATGATCGGTATTTAAACTGATGCATTTGTTTTGAGTGGTAGCGCGCTCCGAGAATAAATTCCATTACCTATTATTTAAAGACTGGTCTGCGTCTATTTTATGCAAACAAGAAATCTTACAAAATTCTCATAAAATAGACGAAGGGCTTTCAATTGATGAAAGCACATTGGCATAATTAAATTATACTAACGTTATTGCACCGAATGGATTGAGTGGTAGAGTCCTGTTTATTGGGAACCCATCAGAAAACCTTGGATCTATTAGAATAACAGCTGTCAGACTGTTGGATGAAGGCACCTTCACATGTATCTTCAGTGTTTTCCCCAGTGGAACATACACTACAGAGATACCTCTGACTGTGCTTGGTAAGAACTATGAGTGTGTAGAAATACTGTGTGTATTGTCAATCTCATCTACACATTTGGCCTGGCAAAGAATGTACCTCTATCCTCTTAACGCCGAGGTTGTAACAAGGAGAGCACACACGTCTCAATATATATTTCCCCTAATGGTCGAGTGTTAAATAACTTGGGAATATATACACCACTTTTCCAGAAACATCCCTCTCCCATAATAACTGGGCTGTGCATGCTTTTTCATGTATAGTTCCACATTTATAATTAGTGGCATGTTTCCTGTTTTAATTTTTTTGGTTTGTTTTCTTGTCATAGTTCCTCCAGTGGTGAGTGTGACAGTCGATGTCCCTCCTGTTGTTGGGGAGAAAGAGGTTATCCTGGTAACCTGTGTGGCTGCTGGTGCCAAGCCACAGGCAGATGTGAAGTGGAAGACAGGGACATTGGGCAGTTTGTTGAAGACAGTGACTAACTCCACACAGCACGCCAACGGAACCACCACAGTACTCAGCCACCTGCTCGGGGTGCCAACCAGAGCAGCCAATCAGCAGCAGGTCCAGTGTGTGGTCAACCAGTCTGCCCTGGCAACAGAAAATAGCTTCAACTACACCATAGACATCCACTGTGAGTATATTCAACTACCACTGACCTAGACCATAGACATCCACTGTAAGTATATTCTACTACCACTGTCCTAGACCATAGACATCCACTGTAAGTATATTCTACTACCACTGGCCTAGACCATAGACATCCACTGTAAGTATATTCTACTACCACTGGCCTAGACCATAGACATCCACTGTAAGTGTATTCTACTACCACTGTCCTAGACCATAGACATCCACTGTGAGTATATTCTACTACCAATGTCCTAGACCATAGACATCCACTGTGAGTATATTCTACTACCACTGTCCTAGACCATAGACATCCACTGTGAGTATATTCTACTACCACTGTCCTAGACCATAGACATCCACTGTGAGTATATTCTACTACCACTGTCCTAGACCATAGACATCCACTGTGAGTATATTCTACTACCACTGTCCTAGACCATAGACATCCACTGTGAGTATATTCTACTACCAATGTCCTAGACCATAGACATCCACTGTGAGTATATTCTACTACCACTGTCCTAGACCATAGACATCCACTGTGAGTATATTCTACTACCACTGTCCTAGACCATAGACATCCACTGTCAGTATATTCTACTACCACTGTCCTAGACCATAGACATCCACTGTCAGTATATTCTACTACCACTGTCCTAGACCATAGACATCCACTGTGAGTATATTCTACTACCACTGGCCTAGACCATAGACATCCACTGTGAGTATATTCTACTACCACTGGCCTAGACCATAGACATCCACTGTGAGTATATTCTACTACCACTGTCCTAGACCATAGTATATTCTACTACCACTGTCCTAGACCATAGACATCCACTGTGAGTATATTCTACTACCACTGGCCTAGACCATAGACATCCACTGTAAGTATATTCTACTACCACTGTCCTAGACCATAGACATCCACTGTGAGTATATTCTACTACCACTGTCCTAGACCATAGACATCCACTGTCAGTATATTCTACTACCACTGGCCTAGACCATAGACATCCACTGTCAGTATATTCTACTACCACTGGCCTAGACCATAGACATCCACTGTAAGTATATTCTACTACCACTGGCCTAGACCATAGACATCCACTGTAAGTATTCTACTTGGCCTAGACCATAGACATCCACTGTAAGTATATTCTATTACCACTGGCCTAGACCATAGACATCCACTGTAAGTATATTCTACTACCACTGGCCTAGACCATAGACATCCACTGTAAGTATATTCTACTACCACTGTCCTAGACCATAGACATCCACTGTAAGTATATTCTACTACCACTGGCCTAGACCATAGACATCCACTGTAAGTGTATTCTACTACCACTGGCCTAGACCATAGACATCCACTGTAAGTATATTCTATTACCACTGGCCTAGACCATAGACATCCACTGTAAGTGTATTCTACTACCACTGGCCTAGACCATAGACATCCACTGTAAGTATATTCTACTACCACTGTCCTAGACCATAGACATCCACTGTAAGTGTATTCTACTACCACTGGCCTAGACCATAGACATCCACTGTAAGTGTATTCTACTAGCACTGTCCTAGACCATAGACATCCACTGTCAGTATATTCTACTACCACTGGCCTAGACCATAGACATCCACTGTGAGTATATTCTACTACCACTGTCCTAGACCATAGACATCCACTGTGAGTATATTCTACTACCACTGGCCTAGACTAGGCCTAGACCACCTAGACATCCACTGTAAGTATATTCTACTACCACTGGCCTAGACCATAGACATCCACTGTAAGTGTATTCTACTACCACTGACCTAGACCATAGACATCCACTGTAAGTATATTCTAATACCACTGACCTAGACCATAGACATCCACTGTAAGTGTATTCTACTACCACTGACCTAGACCATAGACATCCACTGTAAGTATATTCTACTACCACTGTCCTAGACCATAGACATCCACTGTGAGTATATTCTACTACCAATGTCCTAGACCATAGACATCCACTGTGAGTATATTCTACTACCACTGTCCTAGACCATAGACATCCACTGTCAGTATATTCTACTACCACTGGCCTAGACCATAGACATCCACTGTCAGTATATTCTACTACCACTGGCCTAGACCATAGACATCCACTGTCAGTATATTCTACTACCACTGGCCTAGACCATAGACATCCACTGTAAGTATATTCTACTACCACTGGCCTAGACCATAGACATCCACTGTAAGTGTATTCTACTACCACTGGCCTAGACCATAGACATCCACTGTAAGTATATTCTATTACCACTGGCCTAGACCATAGACATCCAGTTTAAGTGTATTCTACTACCACTGGCCTAGACCATAGACATCCACTGTCAGTATATTCTACTACCACTGTCCTAGACCATAGACATCCACTGTCAGTATATTCTACTACCACTGTCCTAGACCATAGACATCCACTGTAAGTATATTCTACTACCACTGTCCTAGACCATAGACATCCACTGTGAGTATATTCTACTACCACTGTCCTAGACCATAGACATCCACTGTGAGTATATTCTACTACCACTGTCCTAGACCATAGACATCCACTGTCAGTATATTCTACTACCACTGGCCTAGACCATAGACATCCACTGTGAGTATATTCTACTACCACTGTCCTAGACCATAGACATCCACTGTAAGTATATTCTACTACCACTGTCCTAGACCATAGACATCCACTGTCAGTATATTCTACTACCACTGGCCTAGACCATAGACATCCACTGTCAGTATATTCTACTACCACTGGCCTAGACCATAGACATCCACTGTGAGTATATTCTACTACCACTGTCCTAGACCATAGACATCCACTGTGAGTATATTCTACTACCACTGTCCTAGACCATAGACATCCACTGTGAGTATATTCTACTACCACTGGCCTAGACCATAGACATCCACTGTGAGTATATTCTACTACCACTGTCCTAGACCATAGACATCCACTGTGAGTATATTCTACTACCACTGGCCTAGACCATAGACATCCACTGTCAGTATATTCTACTACCACTGGCCTAGACCATAGACATCCACTGTCAGTATATTCTACTACCACTGGCCTAGACCATAGACATCCACTGTAAGTGTATTCTACTAGCACTGTCCTAGACCATAGACATCCACTGTGAGTATATTCTACTACCACTGTCCTAGACCATAGACATCCACTGTGAGTATATTCTACTACCACTGGCCTAGACCATAGACATCCACTGTGAGTATATTCTACTACCACTGTCCTAGACCATAGACATCCACTGTGAGTATATTCTACTACCACTGTCCTAGACCATAGACATCCACTGTCAGTATATTCTACTACCACTGTCCTAGACCATAGACATCCACTGTCAGTATATTCTACTACCACTGTCCTAGACCATAGACATCCACTGTGAGTATATTCTACTACCACTGTCCTAGACCATAGACATCCACTGTGAGTATATTCTACTACCACTGTCCTAGACCATAGACATCCACTGTGAGTATATTCTACTACCACTGTCCTAGACCATAGACATCCACTGTGAGTATATTTTACTACCACTGGCCTAGACCATAGACATCCACTGTAAGTATATTCTACTACCACTGACCTAGACCATAGACATCCACTGTAAGTATATTCTACTACCACTGTCCTAGACCATAGACATCCACTGTCAGTATATTCTACTACCACTGGCCTAGACCATAGACATCCACTGTCAGTATATTCTACTACCACTGGCCTAGACCATAGACATCCACTGTAAGTATATTCTACTACCACTGGCCTAGACCATAGACATCCACTGTAAGTGTATTCTACTACCACTGGCCTAGACCATAGACATCCACTGTAAGTAAATTCTATTACCACTGGCCTAGACCATAGACATCCACTGTAAGTGTATTCTACTACCACTGGCCTAGACCATAGACATCCACTGTAAGTGTATTCTACTAGCACTGTCCTAGACCATAGACATCCACTGTCAGTATATTCTACTACCACTGGCCTAGACCATAGACATCCACTGTAAGTGTATTCTACTACCACTGGCCTAGACCATAGACATCCACTGTAAGTATATTCTACTACCACTGGCCTAGACCATAGACATCCACTGTGAGTATATTCTACTACCACTGTCCTAGACCATAGACATCCACTGTGAGTATATTCTACTACCACTGTCCTAGACCATAGACATCCACTGTGAGTATATTCTACTACCACTGTCCTAGACCATAGACATCCACTGTGAGTATATTCTACTACCACTGTCCTAGACCATAGACATCCACTGTGAGTATATTCTACTACCACTGTCCTAGACCATAGACATCCACTGTGAGTATATTCTACTACCACTGGCCTAGACCATAGACATCCACTGTAAGTATATTCTACTACCACTGACCTAGACCATAGACATCCACTGTAAGTATATTCTACTACCACTGACCTAGACCATAGACATCCACTGTAAGTGTATTCTACTACCACTGGCCTAGACCATAGACATCCACTGTAAGTATATTCTACTACCACTGGCCTAGACCATAGACATCCACTGTGAGTATATTCTACTACCACTGTCCTAGACCATAGACATCCACTGTGAGTATATTCTACTACCACTGTCCTAGACCATAGACATCCACTGTGAGTATATTCTACTACCACTGTCCTAGACCATAGACATCCACTGTGAGTATATTCTACTACCACTGTCCTAGACCATAGACATCCACTGTGAGTATATTCTACTACCACTGTCCTAGACCATAGACATCCACTGTGAGTATATTCTACTACCACTGGCCTAGACCATAGACATCCACTGTAAGTATATTCTACTACCACTGACCTAGACCATAGACATCCACTGTAAGTATATTCTACTACCACTGGCCTAGACCATAGACATCCACTGTAAGTGTATTCTACTACCACTGTCCTAGACCATAGACATCCACTGTGAGTATATTCTACTACCAATGTCCTAGACCATAGACATCCACTGTGAGTATATTCTACTACCACTGGCCTAGACCATAGACATCCACTGTAAGTATATTCTACTACCACTGGCCTAGACCATAGACATCCACTGTCAGTATATTCTACTACCACTGGCCTAGACCATAGACATCCACTGTCAGTATATTCTACTACCACTGGCCTAGACCATAGACATCCACTGTCAGTATATTCTACTACCACTGGCCTAGACCATAGACATCCACTGTAAGTATATTCTACTACCACTGTCCTAGACCATAGACATCCACTGTCAGTATATTCTACTACCACTGGCCTAGACCATAGACATCCACTGTGAGTATATTCTACTACCACTGTCCTAGACCATAGACATCCACTGTGAGTATATTCTACTACCACTGTCCTAGACTAGACATCCACTGTAAGTATATTCTACTACCACTGGCCTAGACCATAGACATCCACTGTCAGTATATTCTACTACCACTGACCTAGACCATAGACATCCACTGTAAGTGTATTCTACTACCACTGGCCTAGACCATAGACATCCACTGTAAGTATATTCTACTACCACTGGCCTAGACCATAGACATCCACTGTAAGTGTATTCTACTACCACTGGCCTAGACCATAGACATCCACTGTGAGTATATTCTACTACCACTGTCCTAGACCATAGACATCCACTGTAAGTATATTCTAATACCACTGGCCTAGACCATAGACATCCACTGTCAGTATATTCTACTACCACTGACCTAGACCATAGACATCCACTGTAAGTGTATTCTACTACCACTGGCCTAGACCATAGACATCCACTGTAAGTATATTCTACTACCACTGGCCTAGACCATAGACATCCACTGTAAGTGTATTCTACTACCACTGGCCTAGACCATAGACATCCACTGTGAGTATATTCTACTACCACTGTCCTAGACCATAGACATCCACTGTGAGTATATTCTACTACCACTGTCCTAGACCATAGACATCCACTGTGAGTATATTCTACTACCACTGTCCTAGACCATAGACATCCACTGTGAGTATATTCTACTACCACTGTCCTAGACCATAGACATCCACTGTGAGTATATTCTACTACCACTGTCCTAGACCATAGACATCCACTGTGAGTATATTCTACTACCACTGGCCTAGACCATAGACATCCACTGTAAGTATATTCTACTACCACTGACCTAGACCATAGACATCCACTGTAAGTATATTCTACTACCACTGACCTAGACCATAGACATCCACTGTAAGTGTATTCTACTACCACTGGCCTAGACCATAGACATCCACTGTAAGTATATTCTACTACCACTGGCCTAGACCATAGACATCCACTGTGAGTATATTCTACTACCACTGTCCTAGACCATAGACATCCACTGTGAGTATATTCTACTACCACTGTCCTAGACCATAGACATCCACTGTGAGTATATTCTACTACCACTGTCCTAGACCATAGACATCCACTGTGAGTATATTCTACTACCACTGTCCTAGACCATAGACATCCACTGTGAGTATATTCTACTACCACTGTCCTAGACCATAGACATCCACTGTGAGTATATTCTACTACCACTGGCCTAGACCATAGACATCCACTGTAAGTATATTCTACTACCACTGACCTAGACCATAGACATCCACTGTAAGTATATTCTACTACCACTGGCCTAGACCATAGACATCCACTGTAAGTGTATTCTACTACCACTGTCCTAGACCATAGACATCCACTGTGAGTATATTCTACTACCACTGTCCTAGACCATAGACATCCACTGTGAGTATATTCTACTACCACTGGCCTAGACCATAGACATCCACTGTAAGTATATTCTACTACCACTGGCCTAGACCATAGACATCCACTGTCAGTATATTCTATACCACTGGCCTAGACCATAGACATCCACTGTCAGTATATTCTACTACCACTGGCCTAGACCATAGACATCCACTGTCAGTATATTCTACTACCACTGGCCTAGACCATAGACATCCACTGTAAGTATATTCTACTACCACTGTCCTAGACCATAGACATCCACTGTCAGTATATTCTACTACCACTGGCCTAGACCATAGACATCCACTGTGAGTATATTCTACTACCACTGTCCTAGACCATAGACATCCACTGTGAGTATATTCTACTACCACTGTCCTAGACCATAGACATCCACTGTAAGTATATTCTACTACCACTGGCCTAGACCATAGACATCCACTGTCAGTATATTCTACTACCACTGACCTAGACCATAGACATCCACTGTAAGTGTATTCTACTACCACTGGCCTAGACCATAGACATCCACTGTAAGTATATTCTACTACCACTGGCCTAGACCATAGACATCCACTGTAAGTGTATTCTACTACCACTGGCCTAGACCATAGACATCCACTGTAAGTATATTCTACTACCACTGGCCTAGACCATAGACATCCACTGTATTCTACTACCACTGGTAGACCATATTCTACTACCACTGGCCTAGACCATAGACATCCACTGTAAGTGTATTCTACTACCACTGTCCTAGACCATAGACATCCACTGTGAGTATATTCTACTACCACTGTCCTAGACCATAGACATCCACTGTGAGTATATTCTACTACCACTGTCCTAGACCATAGACATCCACTGTAAGTATATTCTACTACCACTGGCCTAGACCATAGACATCCACTGTAAGTGTATTCTACTACCACTGGCCTAGACCATAGACATCCACTGTAAGTATATTCTACTACCACTGGCCTAGACCATAGACATCCACTGTAAGTGTATTCTACTACCACTGGCCTAGACCATAGACATCCACTGTCAGTATATTCTATTACCACTGGCCTAGACCATAGACATCCACTGTAAGTGTATTCTACTACCACTGTCCTAGACCATAGACATCCACTGTGAGTATATTCTACTACCACTGTCCTAGACCATAGACATCCACTGTGAGATTCACTACCACTGTCCTAGACCATAGACATCCATTCTATTCTACTACCACTGGCCTAGACCATAGACATCCACTGTCAGTATATTCTACTACCACTGGCCTAGACCATAGACATCCACTGTCAGTATATTCTACTACCACTGGCCTAGACCATAGACATCCACTGTGAGTATATTCTACTACCACTGTCCTAGACCATAGACATCCACTGTCAGTATATTCTACTACCACTGGCCTAGACCATAGACATCCACTGTCAGTATATTCTACTACCACTGGCCTAGACCATAGACATCCACTGTAAGTATATTCTACTACCACTGGCCTAGACCATAGACATCCACTGTAAGTGTATTCTACTACCACTGGCCTAGACCATAGACATCCACTGTAAGACATACCACTGGCCTAGACCATAGACATCCACTGTAAGTGTATTCTACTACCACTGGCCTAGACCATAGACATCCACTGTCAGTATATTCTACTACCACTGTCCTAGACCATAGACATCCACTGTAAGTGTATTCTACTAGCACTGTCCTAGACCATAGACATCCACTGTCAGTATATTCTACTACCACTGGCCTAGACCATAGACATCCACTGTAAGTGTATTCTACTACCACTGGCCTAGACCATAGACATCCACTGTAAGTATATTCTACTACCACTGGCCTAGACCATAGACATCCACTGTAAGTATATTCTACTACCACTGTCCTAGACCATAGACATCCACTGTCAGTATATTCTACTACCACTGGCCTAGACCATAGACATCCACTGTGAGTATATTCTACTACCACTGTCCTAGACCATAGACATCCACTGTGAGTATATTCTACTACCACTGTCCTAGACCATAGACATCCACTGTAAGTATATTCTAATACCACTGGCCTAGACCATAGACATCCACTGTCAGTATATTCTACTACCACTGACCTAGACCATAGACATCCACTGTAAGTGTATTCTACTACCACTGGCCTAGACCATAGACATCCACTGTAAGTATATTCTACTACCACTGGCCTAGACCATAGACATCCACTGTAAGTGTATTCTACTACCACTGGCCTAGACCATAGACATCCACTGTAAGTATATTCTACTACCACTGGCCTAGACCATAGACATCCACTGTAAGTGTATTCTACTACCACTGGCCTAGACCATAGACATCCACTGTCAGTATATTCTATTACCACTGGCCTAGACCATAGACATCCACTGTAAGTGTATTCTACTACCACTGTCCTAGACCATAGACATCCACTGTGAGTATATTCTACTACCACTGTCCTAGACCATAGACATCCACTGTGAGTATATTCTACTACCACTGTCCTAGACCATAGACATCCACTGTCAGTATATTCTACTACCACTGGCCTAGACCATAGACATCCACTGTAAGTATATTCTACTACCACTGGCCTAGACCATAGACATCCACTGTAAGTATATTCTATTACCACTGGCCTAGACCATAGACATCCACTGTAAGTGTATTCTACTACCACTGGCCTAGACCATAGACATCCACTGTAAGTGTATTCTACTAGCACTGTCCTAGACCATAGACATCCATTGTCAGTATATTCTACTACCACTGGCCTAGACCATAGACATCCACTGTAAGTGTATTCTACTACCACTGGCCTAGACCATAGACATCCACTGTCAGTATATTCTACTACCACTGGCCTAGACCATAGACATCCACTGTAAGTATATTCTAATACCACTGGCCTAGACCATAGACATCCACTGTCAGTATATTCTACTACCACTGGCCTAGACCATAGACATCCACTGTCAGTATATTCTACTACCACTGGCCTAGACCATAGACATCCACTGTGAGTATATTCTACTACCACTGTCCTAGACCATAGACATCCACTGTCAGTATATTCTACTACCACTGGCCTAGACCATAGACATCCACTGTCAGTATATTCTACTACCACTGGCCTAGACCATAGACATCCACTGTAAGTATATTCTACTACCACTGGCCTAGACCATAGACATCCACTGTAAGTGTATTCTACTACCACTGGCCTAGACCATAGACATCCACTGTAAGTATATTCTACTACCACTGGCCTAGACCATAGACATCCACTGTAAGTGTATTCTACTACCACTGGCCTAGACCATAGACATCCACTGTAAGTGTATTCTACTAGCACTGTCCTAGACCATAGACATCCACTGTCAGTATATTCTACTACCACTGTCCTAGACCATAGACATCCACTGTCAGTATATTCTACTACCACTGGCCTAGACCATAGACATCCACTGTAAGTATATTCTACTACCACTGGCCTAGACCATAGACATCCACTGTAAGTGTATTCTACTACCACTGGCCTAGACCATAGACATCCACTGTAAGTATATTCTATTACCACTGGCCTAGACCATAGACATCCACTGTAAGTGTATTCTACTACCACTGGCCTAGACCATAGACATCCACTGTAAGTGTATTCTACTAGCACTGTCCTAGACCATAGACATCCACTGTCAGTATATTCTACTACCACTGTCCTAGACCATAGACATCCACTGTGAGTATATTCTACTACCACTGGCCTAGACCATAGACATCCACTGTGAGTATATTCTACTACCACTGGCCTAGACCATAGACATCCACTGTAAGTGTATTCTACTACCACTGTCCTAGACCATAGACATCCACTTTAGGTGTATTCTACTAGCACTGGCATACACCATAGACATCCACTGTCAGTATATTCTACTACCACTGGCCTAGACCATAGACATCCACTGTCAGTATATTCTACTACCACTGGCCTAGACCATAGACATCCACTGTAAGTGTATTCTACTACCACTGGCCTAGACCATAGACATCCACTGTAAGTATATTCTACTACCACTGGCCTAGACCATAGACATCCACTGTAAGTATATTCTACTACCACTGTCCTAGACCATAGACATCCACTGTCAGTATATTCTACTACCACTGGCCTAGACCATAGACATCCACTGTGAGTATATTCTACTACCACTGTCCTAGACCATAGACATCCACTGTGAGTATATTCTACTACCACTGGCCTAGACCATAGACATCCACTGTCAGTATATTCTACTACCACTGGCCTAGACCATAGACATCCACTGTCAGTATATTCTACTACCACTGGCCTAGACCATAGACATCCACTGTAAGTGTATTCTACTAGCACTGTCCTAGACCATAGACATCCACTGTCAGTATATTCTACTACCACTGTCCTAGACCATAGACATCCACTGTGAGTATATTCTACTACCACTGGCCTAGACCATAGACATCCACTGTGAGTATATTCTACTACCACTGTCCTAGACCATAGACATCCACTGTAAGTATATTCTAATACCACTGGCCTAGACCATAGACATCCACTGTCAGTATATTCTACTACCACTGGCCTAGACCATAGACATCCACTGTAAGTGTATTCTACTACCACTGGCCTAGACCATAGACATCCACTGTAAGTATATTCTACTACCACTGGCCTAGACCATAGACATCCACTGTACGTGTATTCTACTACCACTGGGCTAGACCATAGACATCCACTGTAAGTGTATTCTACTACCACTGGCCTAGACCATAGACATCCACTGTCAGTATATTCTACTACCACTGGCCTAGACCATAGACATCCACTGTAAGTGTATTCTACTACCACTGTCCTAGACCATAGACATCCACTGTAAGTATATTCTACTACCACTGTCCTAGACCATAGACATCCACTGTAAGTGTATTCTACTACCACTGGCCTAGACCATAGACATCCACTGTCAGTATATTCTACTACCACTGGCCTAGACCATAGACATCCACTGTAAGTGTATTCTACTACCACTGGCCTAGACCATAGACATCCACTGTAAGTGTATTCTACTACCACTGTCCTAGACCATAGACATCCACTTTAGGTGTATTCTACTAGCACTGGCATACACCATAGACATCCACTGTCAGTATATTCTACTACCACTGGCCTAGACCATAGACATCCACTGTCAGTATATTCTACTACCACTGGCCTAGACCATAGACATCCACTGTAAGTGTATTCTACTACCACTGGCCTAGACCATAGACATCCACTGTAAGTATATTCTACTACCACTGGCCTAGACCATAGACATCCACTGTCAGTATATTCTACTACCACTGGCCTAGACCATAGACATCCACTGTAAGTGTATTCTACTACCACTGTCCTAGACCATAGACATCCACTTTAGGTGTATTCTACTAGCACTGGCATACACCATAGACATCCACTGTCAGTATATTCTACTACCACTGGCCTAGACCATAGACATCCACTGTCAGTATATTCTACTACCACTGGCCTAGACCATAGACATCCACTGTATTCTACTACCACTGGCCTAGACCATAGACATCCATGTCTATTCTACTACCACTGGCCTAGACCATAGACATCCACTGTAAGTGTATTCTACTACCACTGGCCTAGACCATAGACATCCACTGTAAGTGTATTCTACTACCACTGGCCTAGACCATAGACATCCACTGTCAGTATATTCTACTACCACTGGCCTAGACCATAGACATCCACTTTAGGTGTATTCTACTAGCACTGGCATACACCATAGACATCCACTGTCAGTATATTCTACTACCACTGGCCTAGACCATAGACATCCACTGTCAGTATATTCTACTACCACTGGCCTAGACCATAGACATCCACTGTAAGTGTATTCTACTAGCACTGGCATACACCATAGACATCCACTGTCAGTATATTCTACTACCACTGTCATAAACTATATACATCCACTTTAGGTGTATTCTACTAGCACTGTACTACACCATAGACATCCACTGTAAGTATATTCTACTACCACTGTTCTACACTATAGACTGAAAGTAATCTATCGAACTGAAAAGAACGAAGACCAGATTCACAAGCGACTGAATTCTTAGAGTGTTGCCTCATCTGTGGATGAAGGTTCCATCCCTGTCCACTGCTTAGAGACTGTAGTGTCACTGTTATGGGTGTCATATATAGTATCTGTCTTGGTATGGATGTGTAGGTCTATTTACATTCTATAGCTGCAGTAACTGTAACCAGCTTGCGGACTCTCTCTCTCTCTGTCTGTCTGTCTCTCATAGATCCACCTCAGACAGTGAACATTAATCTTAGTGAGACCTCTCAACCCTCAGCCCTATGTGTAGCAGACGGTAACCCACAACCCAACTACACCTGGAGCAGGTACTCACTCCTATGTAAACTAGTTAAAGGGTAAATCCATCTGAATTCAATCACTTTGACAGTACCACTTTTGATTTGAGCCAAAGTTGACCTATTTTGCTTACCCCACCATACCATGAGACATCCATGTCCATGGCACTGGAAAATATAAATAGTTGATATTGATATCATTTAAAAGCCTACAAACAGGGTTGTCAAACTATTTTAGAAATTCACGAAAAATTTTAACGTCAATTATCTAAAAAACAATCTGTTGTAGCTTAGACCCTATTTTACATGATGTGAGATTTTTGTGTTGTGCCTGTCATCGGTTGAGACAACACGCTCTTGGGTACATTCATGTCCAAAAAGTCATGGTCTGACCACTTCTACCATGGACAAACATGTATGGACAGTTGTGTTTGAATCAAAGGGATGCTGTCAAAAAGTGATTCATTTCAAACGGATTTCCCCTCAAGCCAGTTTAAACGCAAATGTTAGCTGTACTTGTTTAGACATACAATATAAATGAGCTTGAAGCTTCAGTATGTTCATATCTGAAGTTGTTTAATTATGCTGGCCTATCATGCCTTTGTCTGTCTACTTAACTGGTTTCACAGGCCTGGTCTAAGACACTGCATCTCAGTGCTAGGGGTGTCACTACAGACAACCTGGTTCAAATCCAGACTGTATCACAACCGGCTCTGATTGGGAGTCCCATATTGCGGTGCACAATTGGCCCAGAGTTGTTTGGCTGGTGTGGTGTCATCTGGCTGGTGTGGTGTCAGCTGGCTGGTGTGGTGTCATCTGGCTGGTGTGGTGTCAGCTGGCTGGTGTGTTGTCAGCTGGCTGGTGTGGTGTCAGCTGGCTGGTGTGGTGTCATTGTAAATAAGAATTTGTTCTTATCTGACTTGCCATGTTAAATAAAGGTTAAAAAAAACATACTGAACTCATGCAGAAACACACACACACACTCTCATACATTGTCCTCGACTCCCTCCCCAGAGAGGGCCAGCCATGGCCTGGCTCTTCAGTGAGAGCAGAGGGAGGCACACTAATTCTCCTCAGTCTCAGCTCTGAGCTGAATGGTCTCTATGTCTGTGAGGCCTCCAACCCCTATGGACGAGCAACTGGCTCCCTCTATGTAAACACTTCCTCTGGTGAGAAGCACCTTACACAAACATATTCACTGACACACACACGTTGTTGCTTAACTGATTGCTTATAATAACTGTATTCCCTCTCCTCACAGAGACCTCCACTGCCACGTTCTGCTCTATATACAAAGAGTTCACCACTTGCAGGCATCATCACAGGTATGTGACTACGTCATTGTCCACCATTATTCTGTGAATAACCCATCTCAGATACTTTTTGCTATGTAATAATGTGTTTATAATGTCTAATGACAAGGTTGAGGAAGATGAAGGGGATGTATCAGCTATTTAACAATCCAAACCAAATCATCGTATTACATTTTGGTATGTTGGAGCTATTATCTAATAATAAGGTCTATTTATTGTGTTAGCTCGAAGAAACCGCCGGACGGTCTGAGGTGACAGAAGTCATTGTGAAAGGCTAGGAGAGGTTAGCAGCTTAAAGCACCTGATCATTTTTCTAAATGGAGTGGCTGCCCGAACTGTGTTTGTCTCTCCCCAGGACACCTTTTCCATTTTCTAAAAAGTCCTGACGTTCTGTGCATGTGTTAATTTACGCAATAAAAGCAGGTCGAACACAGGTCGCGCAGCCTCTACCTTTTCTTAGACAAGTCACCATTGTCTCCTCTCTTCACCTCTCCTCTCTTCACCTCTCCTCTCTTCACGTACCTCTCCTCTCTT
Organism: Oncorhynchus gorbuscha; assembly: GCF_021184085.1. NCBI lineage: Eukaryota > Metazoa > Chordata > Actinopteri > Salmoniformes > Salmonidae > Oncorhynchus > Oncorhynchus gorbuscha. The sequence continues at coordinate 79,411,519 of NC_060181.1, read as the reverse complement.
CACGTACCTCTCCTCTCTTCACCTCTCCTCTCTTCACAAACCTCTACTCTCTTCACCTCTCCTCTCTTCATCTCTCCTCTCTTCATGTACCTCTACTCTCTTCACCTCTCCTCTCTTCATGTACCTCTCCTCTCTTCACGTACCTCTACTCGCTTCACCTCTCCTCTTCACAAACCTCTACTCTCTTCACCTCTCCTTTCTTCACGTACCTCTCCTCTCTTCACCTCTCCTCTCTTCATTTACCTCTACTCTCTTCACCTCTCCTCTCTTCATGTACCTCTACTCTCTTCACCTCTCCTCTCTTCACGTACCTCTACTCTCTTCACCTCTCCTCTCTTCACGTACCTCTACTCTCTTCACCTCTCCTCTCTTCACGTACCTCTCCTCTCTTCACGTACCTCTACTCTCTTCACCTCTCCTCTCTTCACAAACCTCTACTCTCTTCACCTCTACTCTCTTCATCTCTCCTCTCTTCACGTACCTCTACTCTCTTCACCTCTCCTCTCTTCACGTACCTCTACTCTCTTCACCTCTCCTCTCTTCACGTACCTCTCCTCTCTTCACGTACCTCTACTCTCTTCACCTCTCCTCTCTTCACGTACCTCTCCTCTCTTCACCTCTATTCTTTTCACCACTACTCTCTTCACGTACCTCTCCTCTCTTCACCTCTCCTCTCTTCACGTACCTCTCCTCTCTTCACCTCTATTCTTTTCACCACTACTCTCTTCACGTACCTCTCCTCTCTTCACCTCTATTCTTTTCACCACTACTCTCTTCACGTACCTCTCCTCTCTTCACCTCTATTCTTTTCACCACTACTCTCTTCACTCTATTCTTTTCTCCTCTCTTCACCTCTATTCTTTTCACCACTACTCTCTTCACGTACCTCTCCTCTCTTCACCTCTATTCTTTTCACCACTACTCTCTTCACGTACCTCTCCTCTCTTCACCTCTATTCTTTTCACCACTACTCTCTTCACGTACCTCTCCTCTCTTCACCTCTATTCTTTTCACCACTACTCTCTTCACGTACCTCTCCTCTCTTCACCTCTATTCTTTTCACCACTACTCTCTTCACGTACCTCTCCTCTCTTCACCTCTATTCTTTTCACCACTACTCTCTTCACGTACCTCTCCTCTCTTCACCTCTATTCTTTTCACCACTACTCTCTTCACGTACCTCTCCTCTCTTCACCTCTATTCTTTTCACCACTACTCTCTTCACGTACCTCTCCTCTCTTCACCTCTATTCTTTTCACCACTACTCTCTTCACGTACCTCTCCTCTCTTCACCTCTATTCTTTTCACCACTACTCTCTTCACGTACCTCTCCTCTCTTCACCTCTATTCTTTTCACCACTACTCTCTTCACGTACCTCTCCTCTCTTCACCTCTATTCTTTTCACCACTACTCTCTTCACGTACCTCTCCTCTCTTCACCTCTATTCTTTTCACCACTACTCTCTTCACCTCTATTCTTTTCACCACTACTCTCTTCGACTATTCTTTTGCCTCACATCTTTTTGCTGCCCTTATCTTCTTCTTTACCTCCTCTCTATTATCACTGTTCTCTCTGTTCTCTCCATTCTTCTCCACTCCTCTCTTCTCTCCCCTACAGGAGAGCAATGCCCAGTCTGATGGTAACACTGCCAGAAGAGAACAACACCAGTGGAGTCAGTACTTAGAAAGACTCAACTCAGGCTCTTGACAGTACTAATCACACAACGTAATCCAAAGCAGTTACAAGAGCCAAGTATTGTGAAAGAAAGAAAATACCACATTTGATCCTTCACAAGATTAAACGTTATATTTTCTTATTAAACGTGTTACAACAGAACCACAACATTTACGGTTCATTGTATTTACCTTCACAGTACATCTGTGGTTAATAACATAGGCCAGTGTTCAATTGTATAGTGGGTTTTGGGAAAGCGCTTAAAGATGTGAGTTTGATTTGCACAGAATGTCGTGGATAGAGAGAAATGATATGTCCTTGATTTAGAAATATGTTTGTGGTTGTGTTCATTGGATGACTTCCCAGCCAGGTTTGTTATTAGAACTGAACGAGTTACTCTGTGGGATTACCAGTATTATAATAATGATGTTACCTGGCAATGACTAACCTTCATGTGAATTCACTTACCTCATATAGACCTTCATTTATGGATATAAATGATGAGTATGGGTGTAAAACTACTCCCTCCTCTGGCCATGGAATCACACTCAAACTGACAAGAATAAAACCCCCCTTTAAGAAACAATAAAGTGAAATGTCAAAAACACCAATTTGTAAGTGCTGGATAAGATGCTAAATGACCATGGCATGCAGCCATGGTGGGGTTGAAGCCCTATGGCCCCACAGCGCCACCATTAGGACAACATTTACTCATTGCCCTTGGATGAGCTATGTCTATACTACTTAACATGCCTGCGAAATATCAAAACTCAAAATACAACAGATCACACACTTGGGGCTCCCAATTGGCACAGTGGTCTAAGACACTGCATTTTAGTGCTAGAGGTGTCACTACAGACAACTTGGGTCGAATCCAGACTGAATCCGGCAGCACACCATTGGCCCAGTGTCGTCCGAGTTTGGCCAGTGTAGACTGTCAATGTCAATACAAATTTGTTTTTAACTGACTTGCCTAGTAAAATAAAAAAAATCTGCTTTTGATTGATTTTGGACCATTTTTAATGACTACAATAAATGCAGCTGGATTTCCATCCAATTGGTGACAGATTTTCATGTGAATATATTACAATGTGCAGAAAAACAATATGTGCATTTTCCCAACAGGGATCTGTTTTCCTCAAATTGACATGTTGCAGATAAAAGGCTATGATGATGTACTAGACATAAAAATGATTTCTGCGGTTAAATTACAAAAATAGTTTTTAATGTAAATGGGTTTCCGTTGCATTTTCAACTCTATTGATTGTTTTGTCACAACAAATGTTGTGTCAAGTAGTAGCCAAGCACCAGAATAAGCATCAAGCTCATCACCGTGCACTTTCAAGTTAACATAACTTATTTAATCTGTAGCCTAATAAACTACATGCTTTCCTGAGTCGCAGTGGGAGGACCACACAAGGAATCATCACGTGACTTCAAGTTTACTTCAATATGATAGTTATTATATCAATATTTGCTATTAAAGGTGTTTCCACTGACATTTCTTTCATAATTAATTTGACCGACACACACATATACTTTGTTTTGTCAACATTTGAATAAATGTCCTGTTGAAATCAGGCCTGTCACAAAAAAATGTTATCCAATATTTACTCTATTCTAATAAAGAGGTTGGATGGAAACCTGGTTATTGTCGTTCTAATGATGCAATATACTTTAACACATTTAAACACTGTTACACCCATGAGTGGCTGTGCATGTCAAGAGAGTGTAGAAACAGTGTTGCAGACAGTGCCCCACCGTGTTACATTGTTTTGTATCAAGGATTAATGATTAAAAGGAAGCGGTCAGTCATCTCTCAACACAACTTGTTGAATATATAAGCAATAGTTTCATATGTTCTGCCCTTGTCAACAGTGGAGTTTATTTAATGCATTGGATTGATATCATCAGCAAGAGGGGTCCACAAGTCATACATATTCTGGCCTGTTGTCTTTCACTTTGTTTTGTGTGGAAATGTGAGCATCATTTTGTATTCCTAGTTGAATTAGTTAGGGAGCGTAAACAAAGTACAACCTTTTTTTACGTTCAAATTTCCATAGCTCCTTGGTCATGTGACCTAGTGACTTCAAACAAAGTTCAGAATGTCCACTGAGTGGGCCTACACATTGCACACCCTTTAGTTCGTCGCTTTTCATCTCACATGATATTACATTTTATTATTCCGGACTCCAAATTGAGCAGCAGCTGCTGAAAAATGAGCTACTACGAATATTGAAATTGACATGGTTTACATTGGAAAAAAGCAAAAGAAAACTGCAAGACTGAATTGGAGACAAAACAAGCAACAAACAAAGAAGATAGGCTTTGAAAAAGTATCTGTTTTTCATAACATTGTACAGTTATCCTAGCTAGCTGAATTGTTTAGCAATTGCTAAGCAGTTGCTAGGGACTCTCCTGGGAGAAGCTAGCTAGCTAACAAAGAATAACATAGAATTTCTAGTTAACAGAAAAAGGACATCAAAGTGAAACAGAAAAAGAACATCAAAGTGAAACAGTCCTCTAAAGACACAAGAGACAATAGTACAAGAAACAATGCTTCTATTGCGTTTATATTCTATTTCTATAGCTTCTTCAAGGATTCCAAGATTGCGAAGCAGTCAGACGTCCTTTGTCCTCGTCTTGTCCCGTGTATATACAGTGGGGCAAAAAAGTATTTAGTCAGCCACCAATTGTGCAAGTTCTCCCACTTAAAAATATGAGAGAGGCCTGCAATTTTCATCATAGGTACATTTCAACTATGAAAGACAAAATGAGAAAGAAAAATCCAGAAAATCACATTGTAGGAATTTTAATGAATTTATTTGCAAATTATGGTGGAAAATAAGAATTTGCCACAATCGCAATAACATCTGCTAATCATGTGTCTTTATATACGGTATGTTATATTCTATATGTATATATACTATATTTTCCCTTTACTTGATTTGTGTGTATTAGGTAGTTGTCGTGGAATGGTTGTTGTTGAATTTCTAGATTACTTCTTAGATATTACTGCACTGGGTCCTAACTTGGTTACAAATACAAGATTGTGTGTGTGTGTGTTTCTGTGGTTGTGTGAGTGGTGGGGATGGAAAGGAATACTGAAACGTTTTATGCATTAAGGAAATTTAAATAATATGAAAATAACAGTGGTCAATGCTAGAATAGGGAAACATATAGAGCTGGAGTGGCCTTCACAGAGCTTGATGAATTTTTAAAAGAAGAATATTGTAAATCCAGGTGTACAAAGGTCTTTGAGACTTTCCCAGAAATATTTAGAAGCTGTATTCGGATCCAAGGGTGATTCTAACATGTTTTGACTCAAGTGGAGAATCCTCAGAGAAGGCGGGGCGGCAGGGTAGCCTAGTGGTTAGAGTGTTGGACTAGTAACCAAAAGGTTGCAAGTTCGAATCCCCAAGCTGACAAGGTACAAATCTGGCATTCTGCCCCTGAACAGGCAGTTAACCCATTGTTCCTAGGCCTTCATTGAAAATAAGAATTGGTTCTTAACTGACTTGCCTAGTTAAATAAAGGTTCAAAAATAAAATAAAAAGAAGAATGCGGAGGATCATCCTCCTCAGTGAATTTCATAAAAATAGTGATAAAATGTTAAATATAGATTTTTTAGATAAAACTATACAAAATATATTCACGTCACCAAATAATTGATGAGAAAACATTGTTTTGCAATGAAGATCTACAGTAGCCTCAACAACACTCTGTAGGGTAGCACCATGGTGAAGCCAGAGGACAGCGAGCTTCCATCCTTGACTTCATTAGAAAACCTAGGAGGCTCATGATTCTCACCCCCTTCCATAGACAAGCAGCCATTATGACAGCCTCCAAGCTATCAGAGATCTTGCAGCATGAACTGACATGTTGTCCAACCAATCAAAGGATCAGATAATCAACCTAGTACTGAAAGCATAAACTATGCCTAGCTAGTACAGCAGTGCATAAAATGTGGTGAGTAGTTGACTCAAAGAGAAAAAAAGACAATAGATTAACAGTTTTATTCAAAAATAAGGAGGAGCAAGAGAGAGTGAGAGAGAGAGAGAGAGAGAGAGAGAGAGAGAGAGAGAGAGAGAGAGAGAGAGAGAGAGAGCGTTAACTATATATATATATTTTTTTTTTTAAAGGTAAACTTTCACTTTTGCTTACATAGCTATGTAATGCAGCTAGCTAGTTTAGCCTACTCAAACACCCGGCTCAAACAGAGGATGCTATGTTAGCTAGCTGGCTATGACTATCCAACACTGGAACTCTTCCAACTCAAGGAAGCTTTTGGTTTTACGTTTTTTTTTTGCCACTGGGTCCTGCCGGTGTAACTGCTAAACTGCTTGCTGACTGTATACTGGTTTGCATGATTGTAGCGGGTTTACTAACGCGATAGTTCTATTAGCTATGTTGACTATGACGTTACTTTAGCTGATATGGTGACAACGATGTAGGCTGTGTGTAGCGGTTATGATATGATGGTTTTGCTTTGAAAAATATGTTTGTCTGGTCACAGACAACTGATGTGTTGTGCAAGTCCACAAGAGAAGGGAAAAGGTGAGAGGAGGAGTGTGAGTAGATGTGAGAAGGAATACAACAAGCTGTTTGTATGTGGCTATGAAATTGAACAGTTTGCGTGTTCTCAGGGATGAATGTATTCATTCCGTAAATCCTTTTGCAAAAGGGAAGCAAAGCGGGAAAAAGACGGGAATATGCATACCTGAATTTCTCCAACAGAAACTCTCGTTTGCAATTGTTGGACTAAGGATTACACCCTAGATCAGCTAGATGCAGGCAAGAGTGTTCAAGGAGGTATTGAATGTATCACTGTCTGTCCATGTGTCACTATGTGTCACCTCAAATCTTTCTCTCAGCATGTGTGCATCTACATTGTAAGCTTTAATTCATAGGCTAGGTTGTAGCAACCTCATGATGGGTATAGGGAAAATATGAGTATCATGTAGTAAGCTTTAATTCATAGGCTAGGTTGTAGCATCCTCATGATGGGTATAGGGAAAATATGAGTATCATGTAGTAAGCTTTAATTCATAGGCTAGGTTGTACCAACCTCATGATGGGTATAGGGAAAATATGAGTATCATGTAGTAGCCTAAACCAATCAATGTTACATTTAACTGGGTGAATGGAATATGAATGGCAGTCATCCAATATGCTGTAATAGAAATAAGTCCAGGCTCAGAAACAAAATAATCATCCTCCCTCATCTTAAACGCCACCGACCACCACTGATTGACTGAGGGGTGTGAATACCTATGTACCTTAGATATTTATTTCATTTTCTAAACATTTTTTCAGATGTTTTCCTTTGTAATTATGGGTATTGTATGTAGATGGTTGAGAATTTATTTTGATTTAAGCCATTTTGAATTCAGGCTGTGACACAACAAAATGTTGAATAAGTCAAGGGGTATAAATACTTTATGAAGGCAATCTAAGGTAATGTAATGCCAGATATTCACATCATTAGAATACATGTTTTCTCCTCTTTTGTCATTAAAAAAGTTGATTCTGTTTTTGCTAGCAATATTCATAAAAACATTGAACAAAAATATTTACAGGACCCCCTGCGTACCTACGGGTCCCACTGCTGTACGACACCACCACGTAGTTCACATGGAGTCCACTAGAGGTCCTTATCTCACAGGTTAGGATCAAATATTCTAGGATCTGGGGTCCATTTCAGTGGTTTTATGTAGCTTCCTCTCACATTCTTCTGCTTTGGTCTAAGAACACATGACAGATAAATGCAATATGTCAAATGGGAGTGTTCTTACCCCTGTCCTACGGTATTGTCTCATATCAGTGTAGATAAATGGAAGGAAGTGCAGATAAATGCTCATAAGTACTGCTGAAGACACATCCTTATTTCCTACCTCCTTTTGGGGATGCAGTTGCAGTGGTTATTAAGGTGAGTCCATTAAGGTGGATAATAGTGTGTGCAGGGGCGGATTATGGCTGAAGCCCCTGGGCCCAGGTCATGGATGGCCCAACAGAACATGTATACAGTAGATATTATATATATATATTTTGTATTGTTTATACTAACCAATGAGCCCGCTCTCGATGAGTGAGGAGAAGAGGTAAGGGGGCCCAAATGCATAACTAGGGGACCCTGCCTTGATTGGGTAACTGATTAATAAACACATTTTAATAAAGAAATGTGACTGGTAAATTGTATGATTCAGGGGTTGGGCCCAAGTATGCAGGGGTCCCAAGGGGCCCCAAAAAATAAAAATGTATTTCTATTGTATTATAATTCTTTATCCAACCACAGGAGCCCGCTTTAAATGTTCAAAATGTGCCAACGAGCATAATTTAGCAACAGTCAATTAATAGTAAAAAAGTAACTTTGGATTAAGGTTTATCACAAATACATACGTGTAACCGCCAAATTTAAGGAAACACCAACATAGAGTGTCTTAAAAGGGTGTTGGGCCATTACGAGCTGCCAGAACAGCTTCAATGCGTCTTGGCATAGATTATACAAGTGGAAAAATGCAGGAAAATGCACCCTACACCATAACATATACTTTGTATCCCTCATTTACTCAAGTGTTTCCTTTATTTTGGCAGTTACCGGTATGCCTATAGTCGGGCAGCTTGTTGCATTGCGCCATAGACATGTAATCCATTGGAGGGCTTTCAAACCTCTTACACTGGCAATTTGACTGTACAATTGCAATGGCCGCCAGTCTTGATTTGATTGGGAACACCAGGCCTATGATTTATTTTTCCGGCCCCGAGTGTGTGTAGTTGTAGGAATTGTTGCAGTTGTCAGCATCACTATGGTGACCTTGTTCAGAGCCTGCAAAGTTAATGACGTACTCTTTACACACACAACCATGACTACTCATTAAGTCTACAATTTAATTCACATCACCTAAACTCAGCAGGAGATACAGTGTTTTGTGTTTTGTTAGTGCTTCGGGAAAAAATAAAAGCCCCCCAAAAAACAAATTTAAGATTAGATTAGCCTACTGTACTTGAGAATGAATACTCAAGACTGTCCTGAAATAACATTCTTCTCTCCCTGTTAGTTTTCCCTGCTCTTAGCATACTATATATTGCACAGGTAACTAATCTTGTACAACCATCTGTTTTGGTGCACAGCGGTTATCAGCCTGGTAATTGTGAGGCTAAAAAATAGAACCCTTGCAGTAAAAATGGTAGGTCAATATAATATTACTGAAATTACAAATTACATTAGATTTTTTATGTGCTTACAGTACTTACTTAGTAATCTTCGTCCCGGGTGCGACATAAGGCTGCAACAATTTTCTGCCACTGGAGTCTGTCTTCGGCAACAGTTAGCATCCTGTCCCATGAGAGACCCAGCCTATTCCAGATCAGCTACCATTGTCCGTCGCCATGTTGTTTTTGGCCTGCCTTGTTTGAGCTTCCAGTTGGTGTCTATCTGAAGGCAACTTTAGGGATCCTTTCTGGAAGCCTCCTCAGCACATGGAGTTTCAAGTTCCTTGGTGTCCACATCACCAACGAACTATCATGCTCCAAACATACCAAGACAGTCGTGAAGAGGGCACGACAAAAACTTTTCCCCCTCAGGAGACTGAAAACATTTGGCAAGGCCCCCAGATCCTCAAAAGGTTCTACAGCTGCACCATCGAGAGCATCCTGACCGGTGGCATCTCCCCTGTTATGGCAACTGCTCGGCATCTGATCGTAAGGGGCTACAGAGGGAAGTACAAATAGCCCAGTACAAAACTGGGGCCAAGCTTCCTGCAATCCATGACCTATATAATAGGAGGTGTGAGAGGAAAGCCCACAAAATTGTCAGAGACACCAGTCACCCAAGTTATAGACTGTTTTCTCTGCTACAGCACGGCAAGCTGTACCGGAGTGCCAAGTCTAGGGCCAAAAGGCTCCTCAACAGTTTCCACCCCCAAGCCATAAGTTTCCACCCCCACTGCTGAACAATTCATAAAAATCTCCACCGGACATGGTCAGATGTTCGACGCATTACCCAGTCGATTGTAACAAGAAAAAGGATTGGAGAGACGATGCAGCCTTGTCTGACACCAGACATATTAACTTACTCTAAGAGGACAATCAAGGATAATGCTACATTCAAAGTCTTCATAGAACTTCCCAATGAGGTTGACAATCTTGGTTGGCATTCTGTAGGCTCCAAGAATCCTCCGTAAGCTCTCATGGTGAACACGATTGAATGCCTACTTGAAATCAATAAAGTTGATGTAGAGGGGTGCATGTCACTCTAGGCAAATCTCGACGAAGTTGCACAGGGCAACAATCTGGTCGATGCATCCTCTTCCTTTGCATAAACCTGCTTATTCTTGTAATAGTTTGTAATCGACAGCAGTGTCAGTCGTTTTGAGGAGTATCCCAAAGAAGATTTTTCTAGGGATGGAGAGGAGTGTTACCTCTCACCAGTTGTCACATTCGCTAAGGTTTTCTTTCTTTGGCAGTTTGACGATAAGGCCTTTACTCCAGTTTTGTGGTATGACATCTTGCTCCCAGATCTTGCGAAAGAGATCAGTCAGCACCTTGGTAGGTGTGTCGATATGAGTTTTAAGTAGCTCAGTCTGCAGAGAGTCAATCCTTGGTGTTTTGCCACTCTCCATAGACTTGATGGCTGCTTGGACCTCTGCTTCAACTGGTGGGCCAGTGTCAATGCCATCTGTCATATCCGAGGATGGTGGGTCTTATCCCTTTGAGCGTTGTTTTTTACCTCTTTGTCCTTGGTCTTATATTGTTCCTGTGCTATCAGCCAGGGTGATTTTGCACTCAGCAGCTTATCTATGGCCAACCTTCTCTCATCTATGTTCTTCCGTGTATCATGTGTTAACCACTTCTTACCCTTCTTCTTTCTAAAGCCAATAACTTTCATTGGTGTTTCTGTGCATTATTCTTGATGTTATTCCACGTAGTTGCAGCTGTGCCCTGGTCTTCTTCCTCTGCATTGGCTAATGGACTGAAGCGATTTCCTAGCTCGATGCTAAAAGCTTTTTTTTATTTCAGGAGATGTGAGCGTGTTGATGTCAAAGACTTTATGCCCTTATTGTATGGTGTGTGTGTGGCTCACAGCTTCAGCCTAACCTGGGCTGTTTGCAGGTTGTGGTCGCTGTTGCTCCACGGTGGACCTTGACACACTGCAGAGACCTTTGCCATTTCTTGTTGATAATGATGTGGTTGATTTGGTTGATAGTGTGACCATCTGCGGTTCACCATGTCATCTTATGGATGTATTTGTGAGGGAAGAGTGTTCCACCAATCACACAGCTGTTATTGAGGCAGAAGTCCACGAACCTTTCACCGTTGTTATTGATGGTACCACAGCCATGTTGCCACATAGTCTGTTCACAGTCTGTGTTATCAGCTCCAACCTTTGCATTCAAACCTCCCGTTATCATGATCACGTCGCGTTGTAGGTCCTTGGATACTGCTTTTTGTAACTGCTCACACCAGTCATGCTTGTCCACCTCCCCTGCCTCGTTGGTGGGAGCATAGTATTGCAGGATGGTGAACTTGCAGTACATGGAGTCAAATCCTGCTCAATGATGGGTTCCCATTCCAAGAGTGATTTGGCAGTTGTTCGACTGATAATGAGGGATACACCACTAGAGTGGGAATCATCCTTTCCTGAAAAGAGTATTTGTTGAGCCATCACTTGTCACCTTGTGTCCAGAACCAGTCCACTTGCCTTCTCTTTAACACAGGATCTCCATGTTGTACCTGTCCATCTCTCTGATAACTTTAGCTGAGTTTGAAGTTTAAAACATGGTGCGAAGGTTCCATGCTCCAAGACGGACTATCGTTATGATCCGTAGAAAACTCCTCATCGAGCTCCTGATTTCCTGGGTAGGGCTTTCATCTGAAGACGTCATAGTGCCGATGGATTGACTGGAGTTTCCTGTTGGGTCCTTTATTGCTTTCATTTTCAAAGTTGTTTTAGTTTCTGTAGCAATGTGTGTTTTCACAGGGTGGGGTTGTTAGCCGCACACCCAACCCCGAACCTGGATGACCAGGTGTTGTGTTTAGTCTAGCCTCTCACCTGGAACCTGGCATGGTTGAACCTGCCTCGGGCCAAAACCCAGCCTGTATAGCTTTCAGGATCACTGAAACAAGCAAGCTTCCCCACAAACGCCAAGGAAACAGCACACAGGAAAAAGATTTTACATGTCATTACCTTTTACTGTGTAAAGGTTGGCACAGGCATCTGTAGGTCTTCATTTGTAAGGTGTGGCATTTCAATATATATGATATCTATCCTACAGTGCCTGTCTACGGTCTTCGAAAGCCAAGTTAACAAACAGATCACCGACCATTTTGAATCCCACCGTACCTTCTCCGCTATGCAATCTGGTTTCGGAGCTGGCCACGCTCAAGGTCCTAAATGATATCATAACCGCCATCGATAAGAGACATTACTGTGCAGCCGTATTCATCGACCTGGCCAACCACCTTCTTATTGGCAGACTCAACAGCCTTGGTTTCTCAAATGATTGCAGTGCCTGGTTCACCAAATACTTCTCTGTGTAACGGCGTTCGTCTGTCGAAAGAGAGTCGGACCAAAATGCAGCGTGGTGGTTACTCATGTTCTTTAATGAAAGTGAACGATACATGAAATAACTATAAATATTACAAAACAACAAACAGAATGAGAAAACCTATACAGCCTGTCTGGTGAACAACTACACAGAGACAGGAACAATCATCCACGAAAACACTCACAGAATATGGCTGCCTAAGTATGGTTCCCAATCAGAGACAACGATAAATCACCTGACTCTGATTGAGAACCGCCTCAGGCAGCCATAGACTAATTAGTCACCCCACAAAACCCCAAGACAAAAAACACACCACAATAACCCATGTCACACCCTGGCCTGACCAAATAAAGAAAGAAAACACAAAATACTAAGACCAAGGCGTGACAGAACGCACCCCCTAAGGTGCGGACTTCCGGACGCACCTCAAAACCATAGGGAGGGTCCGGGTGGGCATCTGTCCATGGTGGCGGCTCCGGCTCGGGACGTGGACCCCACTCCATAAATGTCTTAGTTCCTCCCCTTCGCGTCCTGGGATAGTCCACCCTCGCCGCCGACCATGGCCTAGTAGTCCTCACCCAGAACCCCACTGGACTGAGGGGCAGCTCGTGACTGAGGGGCAGCTCGGGACTGAGGGGCAGCTCGGGACTGAGGGGCAGCTCGGGACTGAGGGGTAGCTCGGGACTGAGGGGAAGCTCGGGACTGAGGGGAAGCTCGGGACTGAGGGGCAGCTCAGCACTGAGGGGAAGCCCAGCACTGAGGGAAAGCCCAGCACTGAGTGGAAGCTCAGCACTGAGAGGAAGCTCAGCATTGAGAGGAAGCTCAGGCAGGTAGTTGGCTCCGGCAGATCCTGGCTGGCGGATCTGGAAGAGTCTGGTTGACTGGCAGATCTGGAAGAGTCTGGTTGACTGGCAGATCTGGAAGAGTTTGGTTGACTGGCAGATCTGGAAGATCATGGCTGACTAGCGGATCTAGCTGCTCTGGCTGCTCCATGCAGACTGGCAGGTCTGGCTGCTCCATGTAGACTGGCAGCACTGGTTGCTCCATGCAGACTGGCAGCTCTTGCTCCATGCAGACTGGCAGGTCTGGCTGCTCCATGCAAACTGGCAGCACTGGTTGCTCCATGCAGACTGGCCGCTTTGTGCAGACTGGCAGCTCTGTCTGCTCCATGCAAACTGGCAGCCCTGGCTGCTCTATGCAGACTGGCAGCTCTGGCTGCTCCATGCAAACTGGCAGCTCTGGCTGCTCCATGCAGACTGGCAGCTCTGGCTGCTCCATGCAGACTGGCAGCTTTGTGCAGACTGGCAGCTCTGGCTGCTCCATGAAGACTGGCAGCTTTGGCTGCTCCATGCAAACTGGCAGCTCTGGCTGCTCCATGCAGACTGACAGCTTTGGCTGCTCCATGCAGACTGGCAGCTCTATGCAGACTGGCAGCTCTGGCTGCTCCATGCAGACTGGCAGCTCTGGCTGCTCCATGCAGACTGACAGCTCAGGCTGCTCCATGCAGACTGACAGCTCAGGCTGCTCCATGCAGGCTGACAGCTCTGGCTGCTCCATGCAGACTGACAGCTCTGGCTGCTCCATGCAGACTGGTAGCTCAGGCTGTGCTGAACAGGCAGGAGGCTCCGGCAGCGCTGTAGAGGAGGAAGGCTCTGGAAGCGCTGAACAGGCGGGAGACTCTGGCAGCTCAGGAGAGGAGGAAAACGCTGGCTGCGCTGAACAGGCGGGAGGCTCTGACAGCTCTGGAGAGGAGAAAGGCTCTGGCTGCGCTGAATAGGCGAGGCGCACTGAAGGCCTGGTGCGTGGTGCTGGAACTGGTGGTACTGGACCGAGGACCCGCACAGAAAGCCTGGTGCGGGGAGCTGCCACCGGAGGACTGGTGTGTGAAGGTGGCACAGGATGGACCGGACCGTGCAGGCGCACTGGAGCTCTTAAGCACCGAGCCTGCCCAATCTTACCTGGCTCAATGCCCACTCTAGCCCGGCCAATACGAAGAGCTGGTATGTACCGCACCGGGCTATGCACCCGCACTGGAGACACCGTGCGCTCCATAGCATAACACAGTGCCTGCCCGGTCTCTCTAGCCCCCCGGTAAGCACAGGGAGTTTGCGCAGGTCTCCTACCTGGCATAGCCATACTCCCTGTAAGCCCCCCCCCCAATACATGTTTGGGGCTGACTCTCAGGCTTCCATCCGCTTTGTCGTGCTGCCTCTTCATACCAGCGCCTCTCCGCTTTTTCACCCTCCAGTTCTTCTTTGGGGCGTCGATATTCACCAGGCTGTGCCCAGGGTCCTTTTCCGTCCAATATCTCCTCCCAAGTCCAGAAGTCCTTTGATCGCTGCTCCTCACGATTAACAGGGGGAGTTGGCTCAGGTCTGAACCCTAACTCTGCCACACTCTCCCTCAGCCCCCCCCCCAATAAATATTTGGGGCTGACTTTCGGGTTTCTTTCTACGCCGCCGTGTTTTTCTCTTCGACTCCATTATTATTATTATTATTATATTATTATTCTCCTATAGCCCTCTTCGCACTGCTCCAGTGAATCCCAGGCGGGCTCCGGCACTCTCTCTGGGTCGACCGCCCACCTGTCTATTTCCTCCCAAGTCGTATACTCTATACCCCTGCTTTCCATAACGTCCTCCCATGTCCATTCCTCCTTTCGCTGCTCCTGCTGTCGCTGCCTGTTACCACTCTGCTTGGTCCGGGTGTGGTGGGTGATTCTGTAACGGCGTTCGTCTGCCGAAAGAGAGTCGGACCAAAATGCAGCGTGGTGGTTACTCATGTTCTTTAATGAAAGTGAACGATACATGAAATAACTATGAATATTACAAAACAACAAACAGAATGAGAAAACCTATACAGCCTGTCTGGTGAACAACTACACAGAGACAGGAACAATCATCCACGAAAACACTCACAGAATATGGCTGCCTAAATATGGTTCCCAATCAGAGACAACGATAAATCCCCTGACTCTGATTGAGAACCGCCTCAGGCAGCCATAGACTAATTAGTCACCCCACAAAACCCCAAGACAAAAAACACACCACAATAACCCATGTCACACCCTGGCCTGACCAAATAAAGAAAGAAAACACAAAATACTAAGACCAAGGCGCGACACTCTGATAGAGTTCAGTGTGTCAAATCGGAGGGCCTGTTGTTCGGACCCCTTGCACTCTCTATGGGGGTGCCACAGGGTTCAATTCTCGGGCCGACTCTCTTCTCTATATACATCAATGATGCCGCTCTCGCTGCTGGTGAGTCTCTGATCCATCTATACACAGACCACACCATTATGTATAGTTCTGTCCTTTCTTTGGACACTGTGTTAACAAACCTCCAGACGAGCTTCAATGCCATACAACTCTTCTTCCGTGTCCTTCAACTGCTCTTAAATGCAAGTAAAACTAAATGCATGCTCTTCAACCGATCGCTACCCACATCTGCCCGCCCGTCCAGCATCACTACTCTGGATGGTTCTGACTTAGAATATGTGGACAACTACAAATACCTAGGTGTCTGGTTAGACTGTAAACTCTCCTTCCAGACTCACATTAAGCATCTCCAATCCAAAATCAAATCTAGAATTGGCTTCCTATTTTGCAACAAAGCCTCCTACACTCATGCTGCCAACATACCCTCGTAAAACTGACTATTCTACCGATCCTTGACTTCGACAATGTCATTTACAAATAGCCTCCAACACTCTACTCAGCAAATTGGATCCAGTCTATCACAGTGCCATCCGTTTTGTCACCAAAGTACCATATACTACCCACCACTGCGACCTGTATGCTCTCGTTGGCTGGCGCTCGCTTCATATTTGTCGCCAAACCCATTGGCTCCATGTCATCTATAAGTCTTTTCTAGGTAAAGCCCCGCCTTATCTCAGCTCACTGGTCACCATAGCACGCGCTCCAGCAGGTATATTTCACTGGTCACCCCCAAAGCAAATTCTTCCCTCGGCTGCCTTTCCTTCCAGTTCTCTGCTGCCAACGACTGGAACGAACTGCAAATATCACTGAAGCTGGAGACTCATATCTCCCTCACTGGTTTTAAGCACCTGCTGTAATAGCAGCTCATAGACTATTGCACCTGTACATAGCCCATCTGTAAATAGTCCACCAAGTACCTCATCCCCATACTGTTATTTATTTTTGTATTTATTTTGCTCCTTTGCACCCCAGTATCTCTACTTGCACACTCATCTTCTGCACATCTATCACTCCAGTGTTTTATTGCTATATTGTAATTTTTCGCACTACACACTGTATATAGACTTTTTCTATTGTATTATTGACTGCATGTTTGTTTATTCCATGTGTAACTCTGTGTTGTTGTTTGCGTCGCACTGCTTTGCTTTAACTCGGCCAGGTCGCAGTTGTAAATGAGAACTTGTTCTCAGCTGGCCTACCTGGTTAAATAAAGGTTTAATAAATAAACAAATATTTTAAAAATCAGCCTACGGCAAACAGACACCAATGTTGAACCAAATTAATTCCCCAGTCTTCTCCCAGTCTGCTCTTTGTTTTCCATCTCTCCATAATGTAATTTACTTTTGTTGGTTTCTTAGGTACAGCAGGAAAGCAATGATTTATGAAAACTGTCTAGCAACGGATGCTGCACAACACTGTTAATATGGACCCACAACACAGAGAAAAGGAGGCAGAGAAAACAGGAGGAGAACATAGAATGCGACTGAGGGGTTGAGGTTTGGACAAGAGAATGTACAGCATTTCTATTTCAGGCATTGGCCACTTGATAACAACAGTGCTGTGATGGAAATATAAGGACGTAATTTGTACCAGCGCATGAGAGACAGATACACCTCTGCACTCTATAGCCAGAAGGTGGTGCTTAGTTAAGGTTAAGTGCTGGCGAGCCTGTTGTGGGATAGGATTTGCATTGAAGATGGAAATCTACGGCTTGTTTACAGAAAAACAACAAGCCCAAGGGATTTTATCTATGGCTCAAATGCAATGTATCTCAGAATGTCACACGTTGTGTCTAGATAGCAGTGGCCTCCTTGCTTTATTTTTCTATTCAGAACAACATTCAAATAATGTATCCACCCAGTTAATGTGTCCAGGCCCTGAAATAGACATAAAGCAACAAGAAGGTCTGGTAGGAACTAGATCTATATAATAACAGCAACAATAAAATGTCCTCTTGAAAATCATGTCTATTATGAATAACAACATGAGTGAAGGACAACTATAGTAACGTGTACACATATAGAGAAACATGCACATTGCATAATGATGGGAGAAATACAAAGTGGTAGAGAGGCCTGGGAAAGAGTTGGTGCAGGTGTCGAAATGTTAAATAAACTCTGTTTTTGAATACACGTCCAAATACAAAATCGTATAATTTCCTGCACTTTGATAAATAGATCACCAGTTCATAAAAACATAAATTGTTATTATTATTTACAGTGTTTACAGCAGTACAACTGCTCTTGCCTTCTCTCTCCTTTGTTTACAAAGAAAGTAGTGAGCAGAGGGACACAGCTGAATTCTTCACAGAAATAAAACCATGTGAGTGAGGTTGAGGCACTCCCATGATCTACTGATCTCTGCCTTTACCATAGTGATTACATCACGGGACTTTCCATCACAGCCACTAGTCCATATTAGATTGCATGGGTCCAGTTCTCAGAGTAACAGCATAATAACCAAGTTAGAAACCTGTCTGGAGGCTTAGCTACTATCATTCAGTTCTGAATCTGGTGTAGAGGGCAGAGGCTTAGCTACTATCATTCAGTTCTGAATCTGGTGTAGAGGGCAGAGGCTTAGCTACTATCATTCAGTTCTGAATCTGGTGTAAATGGCGGAGGCTTAGCTACTATCATTCAGTTCTGAATCTGGTGTAGAGGGCGGAGGCTTAGCTACTATCATTCAGTTCTGAATCTGGTGTAGAGGGCGGAGGCTTAGCTACTATCATTCAGTTCTGAATCTGGTGTAGAGGGCGGAGGCTTAGCTACTATCATTCAGTTCTGAATCTGGTGTAGAGGGCGGAGGCTTAGCTACTATCATTCAGTTCTGAATCTGGTGTAGAGGGCGGAGGCTTAGCTACTATCATTCAGTTCTGAATCTGGTGTAGAGGGCGGAGGCTTAGCTACTATCATTCAGTTCTGAATCTGGTGTAGAGGGCGGAGGCTTAGCTACTATCATTCAGTTCTGAATCTGGTGTAGAGGGCGGAGGCTTAGCTACTATCATTCAGTTCTGAATCTGGTGTAGAGGGCGGAGGCTTAGCTACTATCATTCAGTTCTGAATCTGGTGTAGAGGGCAGAGGCTTGTAAACAATGACATCTTTGAGAGAAAGAGGACAGCTTCAATATCCGATATCTGATATCTCTTTGTCTTGATTGTTATTTTTACTGTTTTCTGTTTGGTTTATCATCACTCTCTCTGTATTACCACTCTGTAACTGGTTACTCATCCCTAAGGGAAATTGCACTGACATTGTTGAATTCTATGTGGGGTTTTTATATTTACTGCTGACGTTCTGGCCAGGTCTCCCTTTATATTAATATTAATACTACTACTAATAATAATGATAATAATATATATTAATAATCATAATAATCATAATAATATATAATTTAAAAAACAATATTAATGATAATAATAAATAATACTAGGTCACCATAACAGTATCAAACTTCTGCATGATTATGAATAGTGAACAAAAGCACTGAAACTAAAGTGTAGTAAAAAATATATTCTCAGGATGGAAACAACTGCTGACCATCTAACAGCAATTCTAACTCTCATTATCTGTCTCCAAACTGTGGTTTTCACTGACTTCCTTCCCCTAGAGTGGTCTAACAGCTACAGTTTGCTACAGTGCCTGGTTACTACAGATATTGATTATTTTTTTATTTCACTGAAGAACGAAATGCGCGTCCCACTCAGTATAGCGTAGGTTTAATAAGCATCCAAACAATCAATATGTTTGAATAAAACCAACACAAAGAAATGTACACTAGTAACGTACACGCACACCAACCACTGCCACAACCACCCATAAACCAACAGACATGTCTCTTCTTGTTTATTAAAAGGCAGAAGTACACACTAGGTTAACCTTTAGGAATGCTTTAACTTGATAAGAATTAACGTTTTTTTGAAGATGGGGTTGGGAGGAAGTTGAGGCTAAGACAGTTGATGGTGGTCTATGTTGGGGTGGCAGTGTAGCCTAGTGGTTAGAGCGTTAGACTAGTAACCAGATGGTTGCAAGTTCAAACCCCTGACCTGACAAGGTACAAATCTGTCTCTCTGCCCCTGAACAGGCAGTTAACCCACTGTTTCTAGGACGTCGTTGAACATTAGAATGTGTTCTTAACTGACTTGCCTAGTTAAATAAAGATAAATAAAAAAATGTTGGTCTGTAAGAGCCACTACCATATCATCAATCAAGCAGACAGAGCACAGCCACAAAGAACCCACAAGCAACAGCTTGTTCCTGTGTGTTCCTAGTTCTGAAGGCTGAAATCAAATCAAATTATATTTGTCACATGGGCTGAATGTGCAATCCCTTAACCAACAATGCAGTTTAACAAATAACTTAAAAGTAAAGTTAAAAAATAGATAAGTAAAAAATTTGAATAACAAATAATTAAAGAGCAGCAGTAAAATAACAGTAGCGAGACTATATATAGGGAGTACCGGTACAGAGTCAATGTGTGTGGGCAACAATTAGTCAATACAAGGACTTTACAGCGCACTAACCAAAGCAAGGCCTTGAGTAAACATTGATCAAGGCATGCATTCCTGCATTCTAACTATTAAGTTAGTGAAAATATCTGCATTGTAACTAGTAATGTAGTGAAAAGACCTGCATTCTAACTACTAATGTAGTGAAAAGACCTGCATTCTAACTACTAATGTAGTGAAAAGACCTGCATTGTAACTAGTAATGTAGTGAAAAGACCTGCATTCTAACTACTAATGTAGTGAAAATACCTGCATTCTAACTACCTACAGTAACTACTGGTGGACAAAATGCCATGTTACACTAATGCTAGGCTAAAACAACAAATAGCATAGGGTTTATCAGTGATAGGGTTAATGTGTTGATAGGGCTGTGGCAGTCATCAACCAGTGACTGTCAAGCAAATAACTGCTTGTCTCATGGTAATTTAACATTAATTAACATAAACACATTTAGCATCTCCTGGCTTCCACACATAGCCTACAAGCCACTGAGGCAGCCCTTTGGAACATCTACATATTTAAAAATGGTATAAATCCATGTAATCGCCTACACCTTCCCAATGAATCCATTTTTTATTTTAGACAGTTCTAAAGAAACATGATATGAAGAAAATGTATATGACAGAAGAACAGAATAGCATTCTCTGAGATGTCCTTATGTTAGGTCCTGATCTGGCCATAAAGCTGTGGGCTAATATAGTTCATTTAGCAGACAAGATTTGCGTAGAATTTCTTGGCATTATTTTATAATATTTTATAGTATGAAGAATACAATCGAATAAACCTGAATCAAATGGAAACGATTTGAGAGAGTGCGCACATGCGACTATTCTATGTTGAGCGGTTCACAATGAAACAGGTACTCCTAAACGCTTAATTTAGAGTTATTTATGTCACTGTCGTTATGATTGAAGCGTTTGGATATATGTTATCATTTTTAATACATTCCAAGACGGAA
This sequence comes from Oncorhynchus gorbuscha, assembly GCF_021184085.1. NCBI lineage: Eukaryota > Metazoa > Chordata > Actinopteri > Salmoniformes > Salmonidae > Oncorhynchus > Oncorhynchus gorbuscha. The sequence continues at coordinate 79,390,616 of NC_060181.1, read as the reverse complement.
AGATGCGACTCCAATTATGATTTTTTTTAAAAGTCGCATGAAAGGCACGAGCTCTGCTTTGTTTTACTGTGCAGGCTGTACACACTTCCTCAGTCTCTCATTCACAATTTGTCAAGCACTTGATAATGCCAAATATTTCCCGATCGCATCCCCTTTCTGTGACCGTAATGACCTCGATAAAAATCTAGGCCTTTTGCGGCCATTGGCCATTGTGCCCTTAGGCTGAATATAATCATTGTAATTAAATTCTCCCTGCATGCTGCATGCTCCAAAGCACCTCTCATTCAAGTAGCTCTCTCAAATAGCTCAATTCTTATTAGTCAATGCCCGTCACGTGATCGGGTCTTTCTCACAGGCTGTAAATGAAGACAGACATTGGGGACACGACTGCGCGAGTCCTTATCCAATTCCGAGGTGCATATTGAAGATATTGGAAGAACGGTCCAAATTTACTTTATGGCAGCCAACAAGATGAGTAGGCCAAACGAACAGCAGAAGCACTAGCCCTTGTCAATCTACTACCCCTCATAGTACAACAGTTGACCTATTTTTGTCTGTGTGAGACATAAATATTCCAAAATTAGTCTGGGACAGTTGTGGGATGCGATAATACAACCACTAACCACACGCAATGAGGTTGACGCAACAGGTCAGAACGTTTAACTTAAAATGTTGATAAACTATTAGGCTATTTCTTTACATTATGAGCAACGCAATCTGTACACGGCATTAAGCTACAAGCGCAGATGTTCAGTTAGCGGGAAACACCATTATCAACAGCAAATGTGGTTATGCATTTATTGCTTTTATTATAAAGTTGCATTTTTAGGGTGAAAATGATCTTCCCCAAACATGAAACTTGTTTTGATTTAGAATGGACCATTATCATGCACCTGTCTTGAAACAGGGACAGGGGAAAAAATAACATGTTATCTATGAGCTTGAATAGCGAATGGGGGACGCTTTTTCTGTGGTTCATTTTCATGCCAGCCAGGTAGGCTGTACTCCTGTTCTAACGAGTACCACCACCAGCCAGAGTATTGATGGTCATTACTGACAAGATTCTCTATTTGTACATGTTATTTAGATTATACTCGACCTCCCGTAAATTGGCTTCACCATACATACAGTGAGGCAAAAAAAGTATTTAGTCAGCCACCAATTGTGCATGTTCTCCCACTTAAAAAGATGAGAGAGGCCTGTAATTTTCATCATTTTCATTCATCACTTCAACTATGACAGACAAAATGAGAAAAAAACAAATCCAGAAAATCACATTGTAGGATTTTTAATGAATTTATTTGCAAATTATGGTGGAAAATAAGAATTTGGTCACCTACAAACAAACAAGATTTCTGGCTCTCACAGACCTGTAACTTATACTTTAAGAGGCTCCTCTGTCCTCCACTTGTTACCTGTATTAATGGCACCTGTTTGAACTTGTTATCAGTATAAAAGACACCTGTCCACAACCTCAAACAGTCACACTCCAAACTCCACTATGGCCAAGACCAAAGAGCTGTCAAAGGACACCAGAAACAAAATTGTAGACCTGCACCAGGCTGGGAAGACTGAATCTGCAATAGGTAAGCAGCTTGGTTTGAAGAAATCAACTGGGGGAGCAATTATTAGGAAATGGAAGACATACAAGACCAATGATAATCTCCCTCGATCTGGGGATCCACGCATGATCTCACCCCGTGGGGTCAAAATGATTACAAGAACGGTGAGCAAAAATCCCAGAACCACACAGGGGGACCTAGTGAATGACCTGCAGAGAGCTGGGACCAAAGTAACAAAGCCTACCATCAGTAACACACTATGCCGCCAGGGACTCAAATCCTGCAGTGCCAGACGTGTCCAGGCCCGTCTGAAGTTTGCTAGAGAGCATTTGGATGATCCAGAAGAAGATTGGGAGAATGTCATATGGTCAGATGAAACCAAAATATAACTTTTTGGTAAAAACTCAAATTGTCGTGTTTGGAGGACAAAGAATGCTGAGTTGCATTCAAAGAACACCATACCTCATGTGAAGCATGGGGTGGAAACATCATGCTTTGGGGCTGTTTTTCTGCAAAGGGACCAGGACGACTGATCCGTATAATGGAAAGATGAATGGGGCCATGTATTGTGAGATTTTGAGTGAAAACCTCCTTCCATCAGCAAAGGCATTGAAGATGAAACGTGGCTGGGTCTTTCAGCATGACAATGATCCCAAACACACTGCCCGGGCAACGAAGGAGTGGCTTCGTAAGAAGCATTTCAAGGTCCTGGAGTGGCCTAGCCATCCAGAAAAAAATATGATATTTATTTGAGCCAAATCAATATATGATCATCTAATGAAAAAAAAATGTTTTTCAGTTCATAATATTACAGTGGTTGATATTACCAAGTAAATTGTCTGTATTTGCACCGGTACCATATTAGTGCAGCCGCAGCAACAATCAGACAGAGAATGGCTCAAAGTAGAACCCAATAGACAGCAGAGGTCTCTGTAAGGAGAGGGCATACAGTTAATAAGAAACAGTCTGTATTTACAATTACATCTCATTTTGTTGCCCAGCAACCATCATGGCTCTGATGCAAACACGTTCCTGCCAAAAACAAAGAGATAAAACCAGGCTATAAGACATCCACATCGACGGGGCAGTTGTGGAGCAGCTCGAAACCTTTCCGTCCTTCTGTAGCTCAGTTGGTAGAGCATGGCGCTTGTAACGCCAGGGTAGTGGGTTCAATCCCCGGGACCACCCATACGTAGAATGTATGCAGTAAGTGATAAATAAGTGTGTACCATGACCATCATAGTTAGTGGTTATACAGTAACTGTCACGACTTCCACCGAAGTCGGTCCCTCTCCTTGTTCGGGCGGTGTTCGGCAGTCGATGTCACCGTCCTTCTAGCCATCACTGATCCATTTTTCATTTTCCATTGGTTTTGTCTTGTCTTCCTTCACACCAGGTTCCAATCCCATCAATTACATGTTGTGTATTTAACCCTCTGTTTCCCCTCATGTCCTTGTCGGAGATTGCTTATTGTATGTTGTGTGCTAGTATGTGTCTGTGTGCGACGGGTTTTGTACCCACTTTTATTTTTTTTTTGTATATTTTGGTTTTTGGAGTTTTATGAGCAAAAGACTCTTTATACCAATTGTTTTTTTCCTGCGCCTGACTTCCCTGCCACCGACACGCACCCATTACAGAAACTTCCTGTCGAAAGGGGAATGAGGCCATAGTCTGATACTAACACATGCATTGATACTAACAATGATACTAACATATGCTATGAAATATAAGTGCACATCTGGCTCAACTTTGTTATCCATGCTACATCACGTTTCTCATAACTTCATATATGTGTTTGTGTGTATACCAGGAATGACTGTATTGTTACCAGACACATTTCAGTATGGGACAATACCGTTTTCAATCAATCAGGCAATCAATCAAAGAACCAATGAATCAATAAATTGCATAACAACTATAAGCAATTTATAAAGAAGTATAAGCAACCAGTATGAATAGTGTGTGTGTACGTATGCATGTATGTGTGTCTAAGGTGCTTCTCACCAGAGTATATGTGTACATAGAGGGAGCCAGTTGCTCGTCCGTAGGGGTTTGAGGCCTCACAGACATAGAGACCATTCAGCTCAAAGCTGAGACTGTGTGTGTGTGTGTGTGTGTGTGTGTGTGTGTGTGTGTGTGTGTGTGTGTGTGTGTGTGTGTGTGTGTGTGTGTGTGTGTGTGTGTGTGTGTGCGTGCGTGCGTGCGTGCGTGCGTGCGTGCGTGCGTGCGTGCGTGCGTGCGTGCGTGTGCGTGTGTGTGTGTGAAAGACAAAGGCATAATTTGACTGCCAGCATAATTCAAAACTGTCCTTTAGATATGAACATTCTGAAGCTTCAAGCAAATTTAGATCTCATGTCTTATCAAGTGCAGATAACATTTACATTTAAACTGGTTTGAACTAGTTTACATCGGAGTGAGTAAATGCTTCAGGTGTAGCTGGGTTGTGGGTCACCATCTGATACACATAGTAAGACTGTAGCTTTGGAGGCCTCACTAAGTGTAATGTTCACTGTCTGAGATGGATCTATGAGAGAGAGAGAGAGAGAGAGATAGAGAGAGAGAGAGAGAGAGAGAGAGAGAGAGAGAGAGAGAGAGAGAGAGAGAGAGAGAGAGAGAGAGAGAGAGAGAGGGAGAGAGAGAGAGAGAGTCAGCCTAGAGGGAGGAAGTCAGTGACTTAGCAGTGTGGTGCCAGTACAACCTCTCACTCAACGTCAATACAACCGAGGAGCTGTTTGTAGACTATAGGAGAAAGAGAGGAGAGCAAACTTCCATCCACATCGACGGGGCAGTTGTGGAGCAGCTCGAAACCTTTCCGTTCTTTGGCGTCCACATTAGTAAGGAAGTAACATGGTCCACACTCACTCACACAGTCCTAAAGAGAACGGGCCCTTAGATCCTCAAAGAGTTATACAGCTGCACTCTCGAGCACATCTTGACTGACTGCATCACTGTTTGGTATGGCAATTGCACTGCCCTTGACCACGAAGCACTACATAGAATGGTGCGGACAGCACAGTACTGTACATCACAGGGACCGAGCTCCTTGCCATCTCTATATCTATAAGTGGTGCCAGATGAAGGCCCGAAAAATTGCCAAAGACTCCAGCCACCCAAACCATAGACTGTTCACTCTGCCATCGTCCGGACAACGGTACCGGAGCATCGGCTCTAGGACCAACAGGCTCAGAGACAGCTTCTACCCCCAAGCCATAAGACTGGCAAATAATAATTTATGGTACCTAAACTATCTGCACTGACTCCATCTTGCACTGACCCTATGCACACTAACTATACTTTATATTCACACCATATACACACTCACTCACACACTACACTATCACTCCCACACAAATCCCCCACATATTCAAACATTACATACAAACACACACACACGCACATAACACAAATGCATACTGACACAACACAAACACACACACATAACACAAATGCATACTGACACAACACAAACACACAAATACACACGTACACTCACACACTAACATAAACACATTTTAACACATCATTTGCTGCTGCTCAACACTGGAGCCCCTCAGGGGTGCGTGCTCAGTCCCCTCCTATACTCCATTTTCACCCATGACTGAGTGGCCAGGCATGACTCCAACAACATCATTAAGTTTGCAGATGACACAACAGTGGTAGGCCTGATCACCGACAGCAACGAGACAGCCCATAGGGAGGAGGTCAGAGACCTGGCCGGGTGGTGCCAGAATAACAACCTATCCCTCAACATAATCAAGACAAAGGAGATGATTGTGGACTACAGGAAAAGGAGGACAGAGCACGCCCCCATTCTCATCGATGTGACTGCAGTGGAGCAGGTTGAGAGCTTCAAGTTCTTTGGTGTCCACAACACCAACAAACTACAATGGTCCAAACACACCAATACAGTCGTGCACCACAAAGACTATTCCCCCCTCAGGAAACTAAATAGTTTTGGCATGGGTCCTCAGATCCTCAAAAGCTTCAACAGACATCGAGAGCATTGTTGCGTCACTGCCTGGTATGGCAATTGCTCGGCCTCCAACCGCAAGGCACTATAAAGGGTAGTGCGTACGGCCCAGTACATCACTGGGGCTAAGCTGCCACCCATCCAGGACCTCTACACCAGGTGATGTCAGAGGAAGGCCCTAAAAATTATCAAAGACTCCAGTCACCCTAATCATAGACTGTTCTCTCTGCTACCGCATTTTTTAAACTGCACTGTTGTTTAGGGGCTCGTAAGTAAGAATTTCACTGTAAGGTGCGTACGTTGTATTCGGAGCACATGACAAATACACTTTGGTTTGATTTTCTATTCTGTTCTTTATTTTACTCGTATTATTATTTATCATCCGGATGCCTAGTCACTTGACATTGCCTTCATGTACATATCTACCTCAACTACCTGTACCTCGTACCTCTGCACATTAATCTGGTACTGGTCCTCCTTGTATACAGCTCCATTGTTGTGTATTTTATTTTACTCCTCTTTTGTTAGTTACTATTTCATTTTTTTTAAATCTCAGCATCGTTTGAAAAAGATCGTAAGCAAGCATTTGACTGTAAAGTCTACACCAGTTGTGATCGGCGCATGCGATTAGCAACATTCTATTTGATTAGACAGAGAGAGAGACATTGAGTGAGAGCGATTGAAAAAGAGAGGTGGTTACAGTTACTGGAGGTATAAAATATAAATAGACCTACACTCACACACCCATACCAAGACATATATCTTACACCTATAACAATGTACAGTCTCTGGGCAGTGGGAAGGGATGGAACTTTCATCTACATATGAGGCAAAATTCAAAGAATTCTGTTATTTGTCATCCTGGTCTACTTTCTACCTGTCTGCCACTTTACATCTGCCTGTGGCTTGGCACCAGCAGCCACACAGTTTGCCAAGACAACCTCATTCTCCCCAATGACAGGAGGAACATAAACTGTCACACTCACTATTGGAGGAACTATGACCAGAAAACAAACAAACAAACATAGAATAGAAAACAGGAACAAGTCACTCCTTAGAATTTTTTACATTTTATTTTTACCTCACCCTTATTTAACCAGGTAGGCCAGTTGAGAACAAGTTCTCATTTACAACTGTGACCTGGCCAAGATAAATGTGGAACTATACATGAAAGAACAACCCAAACACACACAGCCAGTCATGTGAAACTTATCCACATGCTCATGTTACATGATCAACACACTTTAAATAAACCATTTAATGTTCTCTATCTGGTCAATTGCAATATACATCATTAGTAGCTACACATGTACTGTACTGGAGGTATGGGCAATCATGTTTTAACAGGTTTTAGCTCGCCATGATGAGAGGTTCTTGCACCTGAGGTATTAAGTTTCACACATATCACAACATCTGTTTTTCAGCTTCACCAGTCCCACTGAAAAGCATTCACAGCCCAGTGATTATGCCGTCAAGAAATGCAGGATATAGTGGTGTATTCTATATATTCCAACATCTTTTCCACCATTGTCGAAACCATTGATGCCTGTACTCTCCTGGTTACAGCTTGAGTAAGAGGATACACTCTCAGAAAGTAAGTTGCTAAGTACAACCACATAGGGCTCTTTGGTTTGTCCCCATACAGGATCCCTTTTTGGTGCTGGGTCACCCTTTACAGAGTGTTCTATCTAGAATAATAATTAGGAATTAGAATATGATCTCTATGGGTTCTTCATAGATCCCCCTCTAAATGGTTCTGCCTAGAACCCTCTATATATAATAACGTACAGTTTAAAATGTTTTATTGTCACATACACCAGATAATTGCAGTGAAATGTGTTGTTTTACAGCGCCAGCCAAATAGTACAGCATCAATGGAGCAAATGAGGGTTATTGTCACAGATACCCCGGTACTGCTGCTCATTCCGTGAACCAGCTCCGGAGGTCTACGTCACCGGCTTTCTAGCCATCATTGAATTGGATTCATTACCACCAAGACCGGACTGTCTCATTACGCACACCTGGTTTCCATTTCCCCTGATTAGTATGTTACATATGTGCCCTCTGTGCCCCATTTTCTTATTGTTACCATGTCTGTTGGATCTGTGAGCACCTGTGCAATGTATTGGCTTTTGTGCTATGTGCACTTCCATTACTGGTCTCATGCTGTGATTATGTTGAGATTTACACCTCACTCTTTTGTTTGGGTTTAAACCCTGTGTTAATATATATATATATACAGTACATATATTAGACTTCTCCAAGCTCTCCAAGCTCTGATGCTGCTGATGGTCATTAGCAGCCTAACAAACGTTTCTACTGCTTTGTACTCTGCACACTATTGTCCCTCTCGAAAATCTAATCACACTTAATGAGAGCCCATGAGCTCCTATTGCACAGCATTTCTATAGGCTAAGCAATTGCATGAGATAACAGTGTTTTGATGGCCTCTATTAAAAAGAGGGAGGATTCCATCAGCTTTCTATAGGCTACACCAGTGGTGTAAAGTACTTAAGTAAAAACACTTAAGTGTAACTAAAGTCGATTTTGGGGGTATCTGTACTTTACTTTACTATTAATATTTTTGACAAATTATGCCTGTACTCCACTACATTCCTAAAGAAAATGAAGTACATTTTCCTTCATACAGTTTCCCTGACAGCTAAAAGTACTCGTTACATTTAGAACTCTCAAGCAGGACAGAATTATGGCAGCTAACAATATAATGCTTTATCATCCCTTCTGCCTATGATCACAAATGTGTTTTTAAAAACACATTACCATTTAAAAAATTTAAAAACAGAAAAAAACACAGAAAAATGTACACTTACTTATTTATAACCATGACTGAAAAGCCAGAGATGGTTATCAGCCAGAGATGATTGATCATCCACTTGATCATCCACTTCATGTTGTCATAATTAAAAAAAAAGGTTTTATTTATTTTTATTTAACTAGGCAAGTCAGTTAAGAACAAATTCTTATTTACAATGATGGCCTACACCGGACAAACTCGGGCAACACTGGGCCAATTGTGCGCCTCCCTATGGGACTCCCAATCATAGCCGGTTGTGATAGTTTGGATTCAAACCAGGTCGCCTGTAGTGACACCAATAGCACTGAGATTTTGTGTTTTAGACCACTGCGTCACTTGGATTGTGCCCCTGTCTCTCCCTAATAAAAAATAATAAGAACACAGTTGAATTAATATAAGGAATTTGATGTATAACATTTACTTTGTACTTTTCCTCAAGTATGACAATGTAGTACTTTTTTACCACTGTACTTTAAGTATATTTTAAACAAGGTACTTTTCGACATGTACTCAAGTAGGGTAACTTTCACTTTTACTTGATTCATTTTCTGTTAAGGTATATTTACTTTTACTCAAGTATGACAATTTAGTACAGGAGTATAGTCTACCTGACTGGCATGAAAATTAACCACAAAATTAAGCTCATACATTATATATTTTTTCCCCCATTGCCCCTGTTCCCGAGACAGGCGCATGATAATGGTCTATTCTAAATAAAAACTAATTTCATACATATATTATTTAGTATATGTAAAGATGACACTAAATTAAGAACAGTCTGATGGGGACAATATTAGCCTATCACTTGTGAATGACGTATTATCACTTAGGAATGAAGCCTTGCGAGCTCACAGAACAGGGCTCCGGGCAGCCGAGCGGAAATGGAGGAAAACTCGCCTCCCTGCGGACCTGGCATCCTTTCACTCCCTCCTCTCTACATTTTCCTCCTCTGTCTCTGCTGCTAAAGCCACTTTCTACCACGCTAAATTCCAAGCATCTGCCTCTAACCCTAGGAAGCTCTTTGCCACCTTTTCCTCCCTCCTGAATCCTCCCCCCCTCCTCCCTCTCTGCAGATGACTTCGTCAACCATTTTGAAAAGAAGGTCGACGACATCCGATCCTCGTTTGCTAAGTCAAACGACACCGCTGGTTCTGCTCACACTGCCCTACCCTGTGCTCTGACCTCTTTCTCCCCTCTCTCTCCAGATGAAATCTCGCGTCTTGTGACGGCCGGCCGCCCAACAACCTGCCCGCTTGACCCTATCCCCTCCTCTCTTCTCCAGACCATTTCCGGAGACCTCCCTTACCTCACCTCGCTCATCAACTCATCCCTGACCGCTGGCTACGTCCCTTCCGTCTTCAAGAGAGCGAGAGTTGCACCCCTTCTGAAAAAACCTACACTCGATCCCTCCGATGTCAACAATTACAGACCAGTATCCCTTCTTTCTTTTCTCTCCAAAACTCTTGAACGTGCCGTCCTTGGCCAGCTCTCCCGCTATCTCTCTCTGAATGACCTTCTTGATCCAAATCAGTCAGGTTTCAAGACTAGTCATTCAACTGAGACTGCTCTCCTCTGTATCACGGAGGCACTCCGCACTGCTAAAGCTAACTCTCTCTCCTCTGCTCTCATCCTTCTAGATCTATCGGCTGCCTTCGATACTGTGAACCATCAGATCCTCCTCTCCACCCTCTCTGAGTTGGGCATCTCCGGCGCGGCCCACGCTTGGATTGCGTCCTACCTGACAGGTCGCTCCTACCAGGTGGCGTGGCGAGAATCTGTCTCCTCACCACGCGCTCTCACCACTGGTGTCCCCCAGGGCTCTGTTCTTGGCCCTCTCCTATTCTCGCTATACACCAAGTCACTTGGCTCTGTCATAACCTCACATGGTCTCTCCTATCATTGCTATGCAGACGACACACAATTAATCTTCTCCTTTCCCCCTTCTGATGACCAGGTGGCGAATCGCATCTCTGCATGTCTGGCAGACATATCAGTGTGGATGACGGATCACCACCTCAAGCTGAACCTCGGCAAGACGGAGCTGCTCTTCCTCCCGGGAAGGACTGCCCGTTCCATGATCTCGCCATCACGGTTGACAACTCCATTGTGTCCTCCTCCCAGAGCGCCAAGAACCTTGGCGTGATCCTGGACAACACCCTGTCGTTCTCAACCAACATCAAGGCGGTGGCCCGTTCCTGTAGGTTCATGCTCTACAACATCCGCAGAGTACGACACTGCCTCACACAGGAAGCGGCGCAGGTCCTAATCCAGGCACTTGTCATCTCCCGTCTGGATTACTGCAACTCGCTGTTGGCTGGGCTCCCTGCCTGTGCCATTAAACCCCTTCAACTCATCCAGAACGCCGCAGCCCGTCTGGTGTTCAACCTTCCCAAGTTCTCTCACGTCACCCCGCTCCTCCGTTCTCTCCACTGGCTTCCAGTTGAAGCTCGCATCCGTTACAAGACCATGGTGCTTGCCTACGGAGCTGTGAGGGGAACGGCACCTCAGTACCTCCAGGCTCTGATCAGGCCCTACACCCAAACAAGGGCACTGCGTTCATCCACCTCTGGCCTGCTCGCCTCCCTACCACTGAGGAAGTACAGCTCCCGCTCAGCCCAGTCAAAACTGTTCGCTGCTCTGGCCCCCCAATGGTGGAACAAACTCCCTCACGACGCCAGGACAGCGGAGTCAATCACCACCTTCCGGAGACACCTGAAACCCCACCTCTTTAAGGAATACCTAGGATAGGATAAGTAATCCCTCTCACCCCCCTTAAGATTTAGATACACTATTGTAAAGTGACTGTTCCACTGGATGTCATAAGGTGAATGCACCAATTTGTAAGTCGCTCTGGATAAGAGCGTCTGCTAAATGACTTAAATGTAAATGTAAATGTAAGCCCAGGTTGTTCAGTAAGGTAAGACACAGCTTGCCTTTTTTTGCAACTTTTTCAAATCATCAGTGATGGAAAAAGTACCAAATGGTCATACTTGAGTGAAAGTATAGATACCTTTTACCTAGTAAAAGTGAAATTTACCAAGTAAAATACTTGAGTAAAAGTCTAAAAGTATTTGGTTTAAAACATACTTAAGAATCAAAAGTAAAAGTAAAAACGTATATTTATATTTTCACATTTCTTATATTAAGCAAAGCAGACTGCGCCATTGTCTTGTTTAAAAATGTACGGAAAAATGTACGGATAGCCAGGGGCACACTCCAACACTCATTATTTATAAAAGATGCATTTGTGTTTAGTGAATCCGCCAGAACATAGGCAGTAGGGATGATCGTGTGTTCTCTTGATAAGTGTGTCAATTTCATAATTTTCCTGCTCTGCTAATCATTCAAAATGTATTGAATTGAATTGAATTTATTTTGTGTAACAGCATATAGAATTAATTAAAAAGCTTGTTTCCAAAGTGGTCCTCGACGGTAAAAACACTAACACAAATAATGATGAAATGGCAAGACAAATTACAAACAAGATTAAATACGTTCATTTATATTGACATCCTAAAAAAGTGTCACTATTCACCGCACTTTTCAATAGCCTTAAAAATCAACCCCATTAATTTCACATTAAAACAATCTATATAAAGAGTACAGAAACGACAGAAAAAATAATGCAACAAATATTGTGTTTAAACTCCAACATAATAATTGAATTTTAAAAAATGATTTAAAAAAACATATGTATAATCTTTGTAAATTATATCTGTACGTATGACTGTAAGAAGTTATGTCGCAAATGCAGCTGACAAACCATATAGAAATGTCTGGTCTACCCAAAATTACAACTGAATAATATCAGCATTGCAGCAAAAATGGAGGAGGAAAGTGGAAGGAGGAAAAAGTAAGGAACTTGTCTGTCAGCCCTGCATTAAAGACAATTATTGTGATAAATAAAAGAGTATACCAGTTTCATTTAAAGGCCAAAGGATTGACAGCAGTCCCATATAGATTGCAAAATAGTTGGGAAGAGATGTTTAACGTACTAATTCCATGGCACATGGTGTATGAACTGATACGCAAAATGACACCGGATTCAAAACATGTAATGTTTTATTTTAAATGATTATACAAAATTCTTGCAACCAATAGAATGTTATATATATGGGGGATACAACCTTCTCTGCTCTGCAGTTTTTATTTGTCTCATTCGCCGAATACAACAGACCTTACACTGAAACGCTTACAGACAAGCCCTAACCAACAGTGCAGTTTTTAAGTACAAAATAGGTAATAGGTAAACAATAGAAAAGTAAAGAAATAAAAAACAGTAAAATGACAGTAAAAATAACAGTAGTGAGGCTACATACAGGTGGTACCGGTACAGAGTTAATGTACGGGGACACCGGTTAGTCAAGCTAATTGAGGTAATATAAACATGTAGGTATAGTTAAAGTGACTATGCATAGATGATAAACAGAGAGTAGCAGCAGCGTAAAAGAGGTGTTGGCGGGGGGGGGGCGGGGGCAGGGGCGGGGGCGGGGGCGGGTGACAATGCAAATAGTCCGGGTAGCCATTTGACTACATGTTCAGGAGTTTTATGGCTTGGGGGTAAAAGCTGTTGAGAAGCCTATTGGTCCTAGACTTGGCGCTCCGGTACCGCTTGCCATGCGGTAGCAGAGAGAACAGTCTATGACTGGGGTGGCTGGGGAGTTTGACAATTTTTAGGGCCTTCTTCTGACACTGCCTGGTATAGAGGTCCTGGATGGCAGGCTATTTGCATTGCCTCCCCCCCCCCTCTCCCCCTCTTTTACACCGCTGCTACTCTCTGTTGTTATCATCTATGCATAGTCATTTTAATAACTCTACCTATATGTACATATTACATCAAGTAACCGGTGCTCCCGCACACTGACTCTGTACCTGTACCCCACTGTATATAGTCTCGCTGTTGTTATTTACTTCTGCTCTTTAATTACTTGTTACATTTATTTCTTATTCTTATCTACTTTTTAAAAACTGCAATGTTGGTAAGGGCTCATAAGTAAACATTTAACTGTAAGGTCTACCTACACCTGTTGTATTCGGCGCATGTGATGAATAAAATTTGATTTGATTTGAAAGGTCAATGTGGAGTGCAATAGAGATTGCATCATCTGTGGATCTGTTTGAGCGTTATGCAAATTGGAGTGGGTCTAGGGTTTCTGGGATAATGGTGTTAATGTGAGCCATGACCAGCCTTTCAAAGCACTTCATGGCTACCGACGTGAGTGCTACAGGTCTGTAGTCATTTAGGCAGGTTTCCTTAGTGTTCTTGGGCACAGGGACTATGGTGTTCTGCTTGAAACATGTTGGTATTACAGACTCAATCAGGGACATATTGAAAATGTCAGTGACGACACCTGCCAGTTGGTCAGCACATGCCCAGAGCACACGTCCTTGTAATCTGTCTGCCCCAGAGGCCTTGTGAATGTTGACCTGTTTAAAGGTCTTACTCACGTCGGCTACGGAGTGCGTGATCACACAGTCGTCTGGAACAGCTGATGTTCTCATGCATGCATCAGTGTTGCTTGCCTCAAAGTGATTTAGCTCATCTGGTAGGCTTGTGTCACTGGGCAGCTCGCGGCTGTGCTTCCCTTTGTAGTCTGTAATAGTTTGCAGGCCCTGCCACATCCAACGAACGTCGAAGCCGGTGTAGTACGATTCAATCTTAGTCCTGTATTGGCGCTTTGCCTGTGATGGTTCGTCTGAGGGCATAGCGGGATATCTTATAAACGTCCGGGTTAGAGTCCCGCTCCTTGAAGGCGGCAGCTCTACTCTTTAGCTCAGTGTGGATGTTGCCTGTAATCCATGGTTTCTGGTTAGGGTATGTACATACAGTCACTGTCGGGATGATGTCATTGATGAACTTATTGATGAAGTCGGTGACTGATGTGGTGTACTCCTCAATGCCATCGGAAGAATCCCTGAACATTTTCCAGTCTGCGCTAGCAAAAGATTCCTGTAGCTTAGCATCTGCGTCATCTGACCACTTCTTTATTGACCGAGTCACTGGTGCTTCCTGCTGGAATCAGGAGGATGGAATTATGTTCAGATTTGCCAAATGGAGGGCAAGGGAGAGGTTTGTATGCATCTCTGTGTGTGGTGCAAATGTGGTCTTGAGTTTTTTTTCCTATGGTTGCACATTTAACATGCTGATAAAAATGAGGTAAGACTGATTTCAGTTTTCCTGCTTTAATGTCCCCAGCCAGTAGGAGCACTGCTTCTGGCTTGGCGTTTTCCAGTTTGCTTTTTTCATTTTTCAGCTGACTGAGTGCGGTCTAAGTGCCTGAATCCGTCTGGGGTGGTAAATACATTTCAGGCTTGTTTATTCCAAAACGAGTAAGAATAATTACTTTTAGTACTGGGACACACTATTGGAAATGTGTGTATGCGCGCGATGAAGATAAAACGCACCTGCTAATATCGGTTTCCTATTGAACATACTTCTTTCCATATGAAATATGGAAATGGAATAATGTGTCCCTGAACAAAAAGGGGTCTAAATCAAAAGTAACAGTCAGTATCTGGTGTGGCCAACAGCAGTGTTCTCCTCTTCATGGACTGCACCATATTGGGTAGAATATGGGGGCTTTGGTGACAAATCGGATGGCACTGTGATAGACTGCATCCAATTTTAATCGTACTACACCGGCTTGAGTAGAGTGTTGGAGGCTATTTTATAGGTGACATCTCCGAAGTCAAGGATCAGTAGGATGGTCAGTTTTAAGAGGGTATGTTTGGCAGCATGAGTGAAAGATGCTTTGTTGCGAAATAGGAAGATGATTCTAGATTTAATTTTGGATTGGAGATGCTTAATGTGAGTCTGGAAGGAGAGTTTACAGTCTAGCCAGACACCAAGGTATTTGTAGTTGTCACAAATTCTAAGTCAGAACAGATGTGGGCAGTGATCGGTTGAAGAGCATGCATTTAGTTTTACTTGCATTTCAGAGCAGTTGAAGGTCATGGAAGGAGAGTGTATGGCATTGAAGCTCATCTGGAGGTTAGTTAACACAGTGTCCAAAGAAGGGCCAGATGTATACATAATGGTGTCGTCGGCGTAGAGGTTTATCTGAGAATCATCAGCAGCGAGAGCAACATCCTTGATGTATATAGAGAAGAGAGTCGGCCCAAGAATTGAACCCTGCGGCACCCCCATAGAGATTGCAAGGGGTCCGGACAACAGGCTCTCTGATTTGACACACTGAACTCTATCAGAGAAGTAGTTGGTGAACCAGGCATGGCAATCATTTGAGAAACCAAGGCTATCGAGTTTGCAGATGAGGATGTGGTGATTGACAGTGTCGAAAGCCTTGGCCAGGTCAATGAATACGGCTGCACAGTATTGTTTCTTATCGATGGCGGTTAAGATATCGTTTAGGACCTTGAGCGTGGTCGAGGTGCACCCATGACCAGCTCTGAAACCAGATTGCATAGCGGAGAAGGTATGGTGGGAATCAAAATGGTAGGTAATCTGTTTGTTGACTTGGCTTTCGAAGACCTTAGAAGGGCAGGGTAGGATAGATATAGGTCTGTAGCAGTTTGGGTCAAGAGTGTCCCCCACCTTGGATGAGTGGGATGACCGCAGCTGCTTTCCAATCTTTGGGAATCTCAGACGACACGAAAGAGATGTTGAAAGAGATGTTGAACAGGCTAGTAGGGCAGATCATTTTTAGAAAGAATGGGTCCAGATTGACTAGCCCGGCTGATTTGTAGGGGTCCAGATTTTGCAGCACTTTCAGAATGTCAGCTGACTGGACTTGGGAGAAGGAGAAATGGGGAAGGCTTGGGCGAGTAATGCATGTTTTATATTTTATATCAGTGTTTTGTGTAGCGCCTGCAGGGTTGTAATATGCTAGCTCCTTTGTTTACTGCTGGTGCAGATGGTGCAGGCTATCAGATAATAGCTTCTTATGCTTTCGCCGAAAAGCATTTTTAAAATCTGACATGTCGGCTGGATTCACAACGAGTGTAGCTTTAATTGAGTATCTTACATGTGTGATTTAATGAAAGTTGGAATTTCATAGCATTTTATTTGAATTTGGCGCTCTGCATTTCCCCTGACAATTGGCCAGTTGAGACATATGCATCCCGCCTATCCTTAAGAGGTTTTAACAAACTATAGTTTTGGAACGTTGATTAGGACATCTACTTTGTGCATGACACAAGTAATTTTTGCAACAATTGTTTATGGTCAGATAATTATTTCACTTATAATTCACTGTATCACAATTCCAGTGGGTTAGACGAATGACAAAGATAAGTTGACTGTGCCTTTACACAACATGGAAAATTCCAGAAGATGACGTCGTGCCTTTAGAATTTTCGATTAGGCTAATTGACATAATTTGAGTCAATTGGAGGTGTACCTGTGGATGTATTTCAAGGCATATTTTCAAACTCAGTGCCTCTTTGCTTGACATCATGGGAAAATCTAAAGAAATCAGCCAATTGTAGACCTCCACAAGTCTGGTTCATTCTTGGGAGCAATTCCAAATGCCTGAAGGTACGTTCATCCGTACAAACAATAGTGTGCAAGTATAAACACCATGGGACCACGCAGCCGTCACACCACTCAGGAAGGAGACGTGTTCTGTCTCCTAGAGATGAACATACTTTGGTGCGAAAAGTGCAAATCAATCCCAGAATGACAGTAACAGACCGTGTGAAGATTCTGGAGGAAACAAGTACAGTTGTATCTATATCCACAGTAAAACGAGTCCTATATCGACATAACCTGAAAGGTTGCTGAGCAACAGGGAAGCCACTGCTCCAAAACCACCATATAAAAGCCACACTACGGTTTGCAACTGCACTTGGGGATGAAGATCACACTTTTTGGAGAAATGTCGTCTGGTCTGATGAAACCAAACTAGAACTGTTTGGCCATAATGACCATCGTTATGTTTGGAAGAAAAAGGGGGAGGCTTGCAAGCCGAAGAACACCATCCAAATCTTGAAGAATGGGGGTGGCAGAATCATGTTGTGGGGGTGCATTGCTGCAGGAGGGACTGGTGCACTTCACAAATTAGATGGCATCATTTAGCAGGAAAATGTTGTGTATATATTAAAGCAACATCTCAAGACATCAGTCAGGAAGTTGAAGCTTGGTCGCAAATGGGTCTTCAAATGGACAATGACCCCAAGCATACTTCCAAAGTTGTGGCAAAATGGCTTAAGGACAACAAAGTCAAGGTATTGGAGTGGCCATCATAAAGCCCTGACCTCAATGCCATAGAAAATTTGTGGGCAGAACTGCAAAAGTGTGCGCGATCAAGGAGGCCTGCAAACCTGACTCAGTTACACCAGCTCTGTCAGCGGGAATGGGCCAAAATTCCTCAAACTTAATGTGGGAAGCTTGTGGAAGGCTAACCGAACCGTTTGAACCAAGTTAAACCATTTAATGGCAATGCTACCAAATACTCATTGAGTGTATGTAAACTGCTGACCCACTGGGAATGCGATGAAAGAAATAAAAGCTGAAATAAATCATTCTCTCTGCTATTATTCTGACATTTCACATTCTTAAAATAAAGTGGTGATCCTAACTGACCTGAGACAGGGAAATGTTTGCTCGGATTAAATGTCAGGAATTTTGAAAAACTGAGTTTAAATGTTCTTGGCTAAGGTGTATGTAAACTTCTGACTTCAACTGTATATAGAGTGTCTTAACAGGGTGTTAGGCCACCACGGCCTGCCAGGTCAGCTTCAATGCGCCTTCGCATCGATTCTAATAATGGACTTAGAGCTCAGAGTAACAGCATATTACAAAATTTAGGAACTTGGCCGAAGGCTTAGCTAGGCTTAGCAGCGTCCAGTATTTATGCTGCAGTAGTTTATGTGTCGGGGGCTCGGGTCAGTTTGTTATATCTGGAATAATTCTCCTGTCCTATTCGGTGTCCTGTGTGAATTTAAGTGTGCTCTCTCTAATTCTCTCTTTCTTTCTCTCTCTCTCAGAGGACCTGAGCCCTAGGACCAGCCAGAAGAGGACTGGCCACCCCACATAGCCTGGTTCCTCTCTAGGTTTCTTCCTAGGTTTTGGCCTTTCAAGGGAGTTTTTCCTAGCCACCATGCTTCTACACCTGCATGTTTTTGCTGTGTATGCACTGTACTTTTGAATTCTATGTGTTCTTTTGTATTTTCTGCTAGCCTTCTGGCCAGGTCTCCATTTTCTGGCCCCAATTGGGACTTTCTGGCTAAATAAAGGTTAAATAAAAAATATTATAAAAGTAGCAATTCTTTACATAAGGCACACAACACGTACACATATAATTATAATAATATAGAATAATAACAATGATAATAATATAATAATACTATAATAATTGGTAGACTCAGTCAAACTTCTGAATGATTTTTAACAGTTTACAATATGTTCAAAAACACTGAAACTAAAGAGTAGTTAAAAATATATTCTCAGGAAGGAAACAACTAACATCTAACAGAAATTCTAAATATCTTTCTTTATCTCTGATGCAAGTTTGGTGGTTGCAACCACACTGTAGTTTTCACTGACTTCCTTCTTCTTCCTTATTCTTCTCCTTTTTTGAGTGGTCAAACAGCTACTGTTCACTGCAGTGCCTGGTCACTACAGATATTGGATCATTTTGAATTTCACTGAAGAATGAAATGCATGTCCCACTCAGAATAGAATAGGATTCATTAGCATCCAACCAATCAGTATGTGTGAATAAAACCAACACAAACAAATGTACACTAGTAATGTAAACACACACCAACCACTGCCACTACCACCCATAAACCAACAGACATGTCTCTTCTTGTTGATTAAAAGGCAAAAGTACACACTAGGTTAACCTTTAGGAATGCTTTAACTTGATAAGAATTAACGTATTTTGGAAGATTGGGTTGGGAAGAAGTTGAGGCTAAAACAGTTCATAGATCAGGAGGGAATCAATCTGCCTTGTACCCACATGTGGTCTATAATAGCCACTCCCATATCATCAATCAAGCAGACAGAGCCACAACGACCAGGAAACAGCTTGTCCCTGTGTGTTCCTAGTTCAAAGGCTGAAATACAAGGACTTTACAGTGCACGAAGCAAAGCAAGGCCTTGTGAAAATTGTGTGTACATTTTGAACAAGACATGACATAACAGTCTCTTTCTAACAATTAACTTAGTGAAAAGATCTGCATTGTATCTAGACCTGCATTCTAGCTAATAATATAGGGAAAAGACCTGCATTATAACTACGAACTACGTACAGTAACTACTGGTGGGCAAAAATGTCATGCTACACTAATACTAGGCTAAAACAACAAATAATATAGGGTTAATCAGGGATAGGGTTAATGTATGGATCATAAGGCAGCTGTTAGTGGAGCTTCTGTCCCCAGTGGATCACTAAGCATGGGTGACAGGTAGCCTCGTGGTTAGAGTCTTGGGCTTCTAACTGAAAGCTTGGAAGATCAAATCCCAGAGCTTACAAGATAAAAAATATGTTGTTCTTGCATCTGAACAAGGCAGTTAGCTCACTGTTCCTAGGCTGCCATTGAAAATAAGAATGTGTTCTTAACTGACATGCCTAGTTAGGTTTTAAAACAACTAGCCACACCTTTGGTTTTATGGTTCCTCTTATAACTGCTCCCTGTACCAAGACTACATAAGGCTGCATAATATGAAGGAACTAATTTTAGAGCAGCTGCAAGTACCACCATCAGCCAGGGTTTGGCTAGTCATTACTGACAATATTCTCCATTTACATGTCATTTAGATTATACAGTGGGGCAAAAAAGTATTTAGTCAGCCACCAATTGTGCAAGTTCTCCCACTTAAAAAGATGAGAGAGGCCTGTAATTTTCATCATAGGTACACTTCAACTATGACAGACAAAATCAGAAACAAAAATCCAGAAATTCACATTGTAGGATTTTGAATTAATTTATTTGCAAATTATGGTGTAAAATAAGTATTTGGTCACCTACAAACAAGAAAGATTTCTGGCTCTCACAGACCTGTAACTTCTTCTTTAGGAGGCTCCTCTGTCCTCCACTCATTACCTGTATTAATGGCACCAGTTTGAACTTGTTATCAGTATAAAAGACACCTGTCCACAACCTAAAACAGTCACACTCCAAACTCCACAATGGCCAAGACCAAAGAGCTGTCAAAGGACACCAGAAACAAAATTGTAGACCTGCCCCAGGCTGGGAAGACTGAATATGCAATTGGTAAGCAGCTTGGTTTGAAGAAATCAACTGTGGGAGCAATTATTAGGAAATGGAAGACATACAAGACCACTGATAATCTCCCTCGATCTGGGGCTCCACGCAAGATCTCACCCCGTGGGGTCAAAATGATCACAAGAACGATGAGCAAAAATCCCAGAACCACACGGGGGGACCTAGTGAATGACCTGCAGAGAGCTGGGACCAAAGTAACAAAGCCTACCATCAGTAACACACTACGCCGCCAGGGACTCAAATCCTGCAGTGCCAGACATGTCCCCCTGCTTAAGCCAGTACATGTCCAGGCCCATCTGAAGTTTGCTAGAGAGCATTTGGATGATCCAGAAGAAGATTGGGAGAATGTCATATGGTCAGATGAAACCAAAATATAACTTTTTGGTAAAAACTCAACTCGTTGTATTTGGAGGACAAAGAATGCTGAGTTGCATCCAAAGAACACCATACCTACTGTGAAGCATGGGGGTGGAAACATCATGCTTTGGGGCTGTTTTTCTGCAAAGGGACCAGGACGACTGATCCGTGTAAAGGAAAGAATGAATGGGGCCATGTATCGTGAGATTTTGAGTGAAAACCTCCTTCCATCAGCAAGGACATTGAAGATGAAACGTGGCTGGGTCTTTCAGCATGACAATGATCCCAAACACACACCCCGGGCAACGAAGGAGTGGCTTTGTAAGAAGCATTTCAAGGTCCTGGAGTGGCCTAGTCAGTCTCCAGATCTCAACCCCATAGAAAATCTTTGGAGGGAGTTGAAAGTCTGTGTTACCCAGCAACAGCCCCAAAACATCACTGCTCTAGAGGAGATCTGCATGGAGTGATGGGCCAAAATACAAGCAACAGTGTGTGAAAACCTTGTGAAGTCTTACAGAAAACGTTTGACAAAATACTTTTTTGCCCCACTGTACCTGGCCTCCCATTAGTTGGCTTCAACATGCACCATTCATATATAATTACATACAGGAGAGTTATTGTTGCTGCTTAAGCAACAATGCCCCTCCACCACGGCAAGTCGGAGTCCATGAGAGGGGAACAAAAAACTGAAACGAGGACCAGCACTATTTAATGCTGTGGTGGAGGAGGGGCCAAGCTGAGGTTTCTAATGTCACAGAGAATCCTGCATAGGGTCCCTGTTCATTAGGCTCTCAAGTGGTGCAGTGGTCTAAGACACTGCACCTCAGTGCTAGAGAGGTCACTACAGACAACCTGGTTTGAATCCAGACTGTATCACAACTGGCTGTGATTGGGAGTCCAATAGGGCATTGCACAATTGGCCCAGCGTTGTCTGAGTTTGGCCGGTGTAGGCCGTCATTGTAAATAAGAATTTGTCCTTCAGTGACTTGCCTAGTTAAATAAAGGTTGAATATATATTTTAAAGTTGTAGAACGTGCCTGTTCTTTGCAAATGGCTGTAGCGTTGGAGAATGTGCACACTGGAATTCTTCCCCCACACAGTACATGTCTGCGATTCTTCTGGCATCTGTCCTCATCCTGTCCGGTGATTTCTTTAAAAAAGCACAATAATCATACCTCATGAATTGACAATACCTCAAACAAGATATAAATAATATTAAAAATAGAAAATAATAATTTAAAAAATGTGTGTTCCTTACATCACGTTACTTCTCCCTTATCCGCCTTCCTGGTTTGGAGTGTCAGAACCCAGACGTCCCAGGTTCATCTTCCTCAACCTTGTCATCAGATATTACAACAGTATTATTACATAGCAAAAAGTGGCTGATGAGATTAATCACACAACAATGGTAGATTAATCACGCAACAGTGGTGGACTTTAACATAGTCACATACCTGTGGTGGTGCCTGGAACTGTTGATTGGCAATGATTGGACTACTGGAAAATCGTCAAGAAAATAACATAATCTGAATTTGATCCAAATAAATATATGATCATCAAATAAAAAAATAAAAAAATGTCATAATGGAAAATTCTGTTCATGATATTACAGTAGTTGATATTACCAAGGAAATACTGTATTTTTGCACCGGTACCATATGAGTGCAGCAGCAGAAACAACCAGACAGAGAATGACAACGAGTAGAACCCAACAGGCAGCAGAGGACTCTTTGAAGAGAGAGGGGATACAATTAATATAACAAACAGTCTTAATTTACAATGACATTTTTTTATTTTACCTTTATTTTACTAGGCAAGTCAGTTAAGAACAAATTCTTATTTTCAATGACGGCCTAGGAACAGTGGGTTAACTGCCTGTTCAGGGGCAGAACGACAGATTTGTACCTTATCAGCTCGGGGATTTGAACTTGCAACATTCCAGTTACTAGTCCAACGCGCTAACCACTAGGCTACCCTGCCGCCCCATGTAATCTTGTTTCCCTAGCAACCACAATGGCTCTGATGCAAATGCTTCCTGCAGAAAGCAACGAGATAATACCAGGTTATAAGACATGTACACATGCAGTAAGAGATAAGTGTATCATGACCATCTTAGTTAGTGGTTATACAGTAACTTCCAATAGAAAGGATAATGAGGCCATAAGTCTAATACTAACACATGCAGTGAAAGTTAAGTGAGCATCTTGCACAACTTTGTTATCCATGCTACATCACATTTCTCAACCTCATATTGAAACCTCAGTATGTGTTTTATGTGTATACCAGGAAAGCCTGTATATTTACCAGACACATTTCCCTATGGGACAGTAAAGTATTCAATAAATCAGACAATCAATCAATTATAAGCAACTAGTATGAATATTGTGTGTGTGTGTGTGTGTGTGTGTGTGTGTGTGTGTGTGTGTGTGTGTGTGTGTGTGTGTGTGTGTGTGTGTGTGTGTGTGTGTGTGTGTGTGTGTGTGTGTGTGTGTGTGTGTGTGTGTGTGTGTGTGTGTGTGTGTGTGTGTGTGTGTGTGTGTGTGTGTGTGTCTCAGGTGCTTCTCACCAGAGGATGTGTGTACATAGAGGGAGCCAGTGGCTCGTCCGTAGGGGTTGGAGGCCTGACAGACATAGAGACCATTCAGCTCAGAGCTGAGACTGAGGAATTGCAGTATGTCTCCCTCAGCTTTCACTGAAGACTCAGGCCATGGCTGGACCACTCTGAGGGGGAGAGAGAGAGGAGGAGAGGGGCTGAGTATCTGTGTGTGACTGTGTGTGTGCATGTGTGCGTGCGTGTGTGTGTTAAAGACAAAGGCATGATTTGACTGCCAGCATAATTCAACAACTGTCCTTTAGCTAATTTAGATATCACGTCTTAACAAGTGCAGATAACAATTATATTTATACTGGTTTGAACTAGTTTAGGAGTGAGTACCTGCTCCAGGTGTAGTTGGGGTGTGGGTTGCCATCTGCTACACATCGTAAGACTGTGGCTTTAGAGGCCTCACTAAAGGTAACGTTCACTGTCTGAGGTGGATCTATATGAGAGAGAGAGAGAGAGAGAGAGAGAGAGAGAGAGAGAGAGAGAGAGAGAGAGAGAGAGAGAGAGAGAGAGAGAGAGAGAGAGAGAGAGAGAGAGAGAGAGAGAGAGAGAGAGAGAGAGAGAGAGAGAGAGAGAGAGAGAGAGAGAGAGAGAGAGCGAGCACTGGCTCTGTATTTATACACACACAGCATATGAGTTCATTCCACATGTTTATGAAGTTACTTCCCTCAGGTCATCTGCCACCATTATGTTTCAGTTCAGGCTTCTTCCATGTTCATGCCCAATAACGCCTGTATCCACTCTTGATTAGCTTACAATGGTGGCAGGAACCCACCCTCCTTTGTGTGCCCCTCTGACCTCGGTATGTCCAGCTGTCCTATGCCCTCATGGCCTTGCTTTGGTTTCCTGTCCTCTACAATAGACAATGCACTTTACCCTAAGCATTTATGCATTTTATGGCTTTGGCCATTATGTCTGTTATTTCTTGGTTTCCTGTTCATACCAGAATGGCAAATGCACTCTAAGTGTGTCCTCTTCCCACTTGTGGTCTAATGTACATCTTTGCTGTACAGTATTATGTTTGTCCCTATATGTACCGTTTGCTCCCACACTACTCTGTTCTTTATTTTACTATTATTATTACTAACCTGATGCCTAGTCACTTGACCCTGCTTTCATGTACATATCTACTTCAACTACCTCGTACCTCTGCACGTTGATCTGGTACTGGTACTCCTTGCATATAGCTCAATTCTAGCGTATTTTATTTTATTCCTCTTGTGTTAGTTACTATTTAATTTATTTTTTAAACTCTGCATCGTTGGGAAAGGATTTTAAGCAAGCATTTCACTGTAAAGTCTACACCAGTTGTAGTCGGCGTATGTGATTAGCAACATTGAATTCTCTTTGATTTGAGAGACAGAGAAAGAGAAACAGAGAGGTGATTACAGTTACTGCAGGTATAGAATGTAAAAAGACCTACACTCACACACCCATACCAAGACATATATCTTACACCTATAACAATGAGAGGAGTGGAACTTTAATCCACAGATTTGTTTGATTTTAATTGAACGTTTGTTTAACGAGGCAAGTCAGTTAAGAACAAATTCTTATTTACAATTATAGCCTAGGAACAGTGGGTTAACTGCCTTGTTCAGGGGCAGAACGACAGATGTTTACCTTGTCAGCTCAGGGATTCAATCTAGCAACCTTTCAGTTACTGGACCAAAGCCCAGATGAGGCAAAACTTTATCTTCCTTCATTTCAGTTTGATTACTTTCAGTAGAGGAGCGGTACAATGAAAGCCTTGTAAAGGTCCATACCACTCTGTGCCTCAGAACTATGTTTAAGCTAAAGAAAATAACAGCTGTTACGAGGCTAGATCAAAGGCTTTCCTCTGTTGCAAATGGTTTTACCTGGAACCCAAAAGGTTTCGACCTGGAACTAATAGGGGGTTATTCAAAGGGTTCTCCTATTTTGAAAGACAAAAAACAAAATTTTGGTTCTAGGATAGCACCTTATTTTCTAAGAATGTATAGACAGACAGGGACTGGTTAGAGGGGCTACTAGGCTACAGCCAGTGAAGACAGTGACACTCTATACATACAGTGGATGTCTATGGTCTATGACAGTGATAGTGGAATATATATTTACAGTGGATGTCTATAGTGAAGGAGAGTGCTAGTATAATATATACTTATGTTAGATGTATATGGTGTAGGACAGTGGTAGTAGAATATATTTACAGTGTCTGACGATAGGGTAGGGCAGTAGTGGAGTGTATACTTACAGTGGATGTCTAAGTTGTAGTTGTAGCTCCTTTCTGTTGCCAGGGCAGACTGGTTGACCACACACTGGACCTGCTGCTGATTGGCTGCTCTGGTTGGCAACCCGAGCAGGTGGCTGAGTACTGTGGTGGTTCCATTGGTGTGCTGTGTGAAGTTAGTCACTGTCCTCAACAAACTGCCAAATGCACCCGTCTTCCATGTCACTTCTGCCTGTGGCTTTGCACCAGCAGCCACACAGGTTGCCAAGACAACCTCATTTTCCCCAGTGACAGGAGGAACATCAACTGTCACACTCACTACTGGAGGAACTGTGGCCAGAAACAAACAAACAGAGAACAGAAAAAAACAGAGAACAGAAAACATGAACAAGTAACTCATTGTAAATGTTGAACTATACATGGAACTACCAAAACAGACCTCACATCACATGAAATGCTCATGTTATATGTCCAACAAACTTTAAATAAACCATATCATGTTCTCTATCTGGCCAATTCCAATATACATTAGTAGCGACACATTTACTGTATTGTAGGTTTAGGCAAATAGTTTTAACAGGTTTCAGCTCACCTTGATGAGAGTTACCTGCACCTGAGGGATTAAGTTTCACACACACATCCCAATATCTGTTTTTCAGCTTCAGCAGTTCCACTGAAAAGCATTCACAGCCCAGTGATTATACTGTTAAGGAATGCAGGATATAATGGTGTATTCTCTATATTCCAACATCTGTTCCACCATTAGGGAAACTATTAATGACTGTACTCTCCTGGTTTACAGCTTGAGTAAGAGGATACACTATCAGAAAGGAAGGTGCTAAGTACAACCACATAGAGTTCTTTAGTTGTCCCCATATGGGATCCCTTTTTTGGTCTACCTAGAACCCTCTCGTAGGGTTCTTCCATAGAATTACGAATAAGAATTGGATATCTATGTGTTCTTCATAGATCCCCCTTTAAATGGTTCTGCCAAGAACCCTCTATAAATAATACAATCTATTTCAAAATGTTTTATTGTCACATACACCGGATAATTGCAGTGAGATTTGTTGTTTTTCAGGGTCAGCCATAGTAGTACAGCACAGCTGGAGCAAATTAGGTTTAAGTGTCTTCATCAACCAGAATGAAGATATCCAACTATTGGAACTTTTAATCACCTACAACATGCATTTTAGAAAGACTGCCAGGTCAGGCAAATTTGATAAAATATCTACCTAAATAATCTAAACTGGAACTACTATCTCAGTAACGGCGCTATAAATCCAACTATTAAAAGATCGGAAAAATTGAGACAAATATTGTCATTTTATCCCCGTGTAGCATAAGGTTAATCAATTCAGATACAAAAACACAGATATTGAAACAAACAAATCTATCTGCAATAGACAATGCTGGGAAATATGATAATGATGGGCATGGTTTTGGGGTGTTTAGTCTTCTCCAAGCTATGATGCTGCTGATGGTCATTAGTAGCCTACCAAACGTGCCTACTGCTTGGTACTCTGCACACTATTGTCCATCTAATCACTCTGACATCATTGCAAAGGTAATTGAAAATCTATTCAAACACATTTCTATAGGCTATGCAATTGCATGAGAAAACAGTTATGATGGCCTCTATTAAAAAGGGGAGGAGGTAGCCCATCAGCTTTCTATAGGCTAGACCAATGGTGTAAAGTACTTAATAATACAAGTATTACCTTTACTCCACTACCTTCCTAAAGAAAATAATGTACATTTTACTCAATAAAAAATATTTTTCCTGGCAGCTAAAGGTACTCCTTACATTTAAAATGCTCAAGCAGGACAGAATTATGGCACCTATCAATATACCGCTTTGTCATCCCTACTGCCTATGATCTGGCAGACTCACGAAACACAACTAACATGTTTGTAAATTATGTCTGAGTGTGCACCTGTCTGTCCCTAATTAAAAATAAGAAGAAGACTGTGCCCTCTGGTTTGCTAAAAATAAAGAATATGATGTATAGCATTTACTTTGACAATTGAGTACTTTTTATACCACCGTACTTTAGTATATTTATAACCTATTGAACTTTGAACTTTTATTGAACTAGGCAAGTCAGTTAAGAACAAATTATTATTTACAATAACGGCCTACCCCAGCCAAACCCAGAGTGCACCTCCCTATGGGACTCCCAATCCCAGCCAGATGTGATGCAGCCTGGATTCAAATCAGCTACTGCAGTGACGCCTCTTGCACTGAGATGCAGTGTCTGAGATCACTGCGCCACTCGGGAGCCCAAAATTATGGGTGCTTATTATAGACGTATTACGGACACAGTATGTTTTACATTAGTTATTTTGTGTTCAACCCCTCCCATCTATCTCTTAACCCCATCTATATTGGATTTCTATTTGCCATATATTTTTCAACTGTTCTGTGATGTTTCAGTTCTGAATCTTTCAAATCTCATTGTTTCTACAGATTATACATTGAAAATACAATGCTTGCTGACAGTATTATTATATTACTGATCAATTGACTATGACTTTTCAGATCATCCAGCAGTGCTATCTGCAGAGTTAGCTCCAGGTTAATTTTGCAATTCTTCAGCCATTCCTGGACCTGTGACCAAAAACAAGCTACATATATGGACAGTATCAAAACAAAATATCTAATGATTCTGTCTCTTCACTGCAAAATCTGCAGAGATGGGAAGGTTGTATCCCCCATATAAATAGCATTCTTTCCGTTGCAAGAATTTTGTATAATAATTTAAATTTAACAATTCAAAGCTTTTGGTCTTTAATGCAGGGCAGACAGACAAGTTCCTTACTTTTTCCCCCTTTCACTTTACTCTTAAATTTCTGCGGTATTTCTGAAATTATTTGGTTGTAATTTTGGGTAGAACGTACATTTCCACGTTTTGATAGCTGCATGTCCTACCTATGATATAATTTGCAAAGATGACCTTTTTTATTTATTAAAAAATAAATAAAAATGTTTTTTTTTTTCAATTAGTGTATTTGAGTTTAAACACAATATTTGTTGCATTATTTTTTCTGTTGTTCTTGTACCCTTTACATAGATTGTTTTCATGTGAAATTTGTAGAGTTTATTTTAAGGTTAGGGAATAGTGCCACTTTTTAGGATGTCAATATAAATGAATGTATTCATGCTTGTTTGTCTTAACATTTAATCATTATTTGTGTTATTGTTTTTACCTTTGAGGACCACTTTGGAAACACGCGTTTTAATTAATACTATATTCTGTTATCCAAAATAAATTCAATTCAATTCAATACATTTGAATGTTGTAAAATTCACTCACTATCAAGAGAACACGTGATCATCCCTACTGCCTATGTTCTGGCGGACTCACTAAACACAAATGCATCTTTTGTAAATCATGTCTGACTGTTGGAGTGTGCCCGTGGCTATCTGTACATTTTTAAAGCAATAAAATGGTGAAGTCTGATTTGCTTAATATAAGAAATTAGAAATTATTTATATTTTAACTTTTACTTTTCATACTTAAGTATATTTTAGCAATTACATTTTCTTTTGATAATTAAGTATTTTTTTAATCAATTACTTTTAGACTTTTACTCAAGTAGTATTTTACTTGGTAACTTTCACATTTACTTGAGCAACTTTCTATTAAGGTATTTATACTTTTATTCAAGTATGACCATTTGGTACCTTTTCCACCACTGATGATTTGAAAAAGTTGCAAAATAAAGGCAAGCTGTGTCTTGCCTTACTGAACAACCTGGACTTCATTCCTAAGTGATAATACATTATTCACAAGTGATCGGCTAATATTGTCACCCATCAGACTATTCTTAATTTAGTGTTGTCCTTTCATATACGAAATAATATATGTGAGAAATTCGTTTTTATTTGGAATGGATCATTATCGTGCACCTGTCACAGAACAGGGAGAGGTTGAGGGAAGAGAAAGACAGGAGTAAAAACAAACAAAATAGAACTATTGTAAAATTGACTGTGTCCATAAAATGTATTTAGTATTTACTAGTTTACTCCAATTAGGGGACGGGTGGTAGGATTAGAAAGTAATAAAGTGTTAAAAATATTTTTTTAATGGGATCTGTATGTATGTATGTATGTATGTATGTATGTATGTATGTATGTATGTATGTATGTATGTATGTATGTATGTATGTATGTATGTATGTATGTATGTATGTATGTATGTATGTATGTATGTATGTATGTATATGTATGTATGTATGTATGTATATATATATGTGTGTATATATATATATATGTGTGTATATATATATATATATATATATATATATATATATATATATATATATATATATATATATATATATATATATATATATATATATATATATATATATATATATAGTAGTATATTAAGAGGTAAATCAGCTTTAATGTTGCAGATAGACTCTAACTTCCATCAATGTAATTGTGTGCATCACTTCCAATCCCCCATGTATTCTTTGTAAATATATATACAGTATGGGGGATTGGAAGTGATGCAGACAATTACATTGATGGAAGTTAGAGTCTATCTGCAACATTAAAGCTGATCTACCCCTTAGAAAAAGTACTTTGGGTTGTCAGGAAAAATGTATGGAGTAAAAAGTATGATATTTTAGGAATGTAGTGAATTAAAAGTAAAAGTTATAAAAAATATAAATAGTAAAAGAAAGTACAGATACCCCAAAAACTACTTTAAGGAGTACTTTAAAGTATGTTTATTTATGTACTTTACACCACTGCAAATCATAGTTGCACACCTCATGTACCCAAGTTCATATACCTACATGTTTTGATAAGGTTTGTATCACAACTAAAGTGTCCAAGTAAGTTCTTAAAACTAAGCACATTAATTTGCTTTATAACCAGTATAGCCTACTGGCATACATAGGCTGAGGGTGAGTTTCACATTTTGGAAGATCATTTTCACCATAAAAACGCACCTTTATAATAAACCATGAGATGCATAATCACTTTTGAGAACAGTGCAAGTGCAATCGAAAATCACACCAAACACTTATCATCAAAACAGCTTTTTCATACTTTTAAAACTCACCTCACTGTGATGATCAATTTGAAGAAAAAAGTTCAACAGGAGGTTGAAACAGTGTAACGAAATGGACAGAGCTCACAAGGTGATGATTAATTCAGAACATCCATATGCACATTAGAGCTTATGCATATGTATATCAGCATTCTGGTTTCCCAAATTAAGCACTGTGTAGCTGCAGGAATACGATTGGAGAGCCCATGGCATACAGCGTTTAGATGAAATATCACCTGTTGGGCAGCGACAGCATACTCCTCAAACAGTGGTTAATGCGTGGAGTGAAATAAGTGTTATTGTATTTATTTCTCAGCTGCTCTCAAGCACATGCTCCACTATAAAACCAAAGTGGCCTATCTATCATCATTGAATATCAGACTGTCGGGAAAACTGGCGGCCTCCATTCCCTAATCGAGTGCATACAGATGACATGTATTTTACATTGGTAAAGACAAGATTCATTTGAGAATAGTCTGATGAGTGAAAATGACTTGATGAGAGAACAGCAGTGCACCCTGAGGAAAGGAACAAGCTTTTTTTCTTCTTTCTCAAATCATCAACTGCCTAATGTCTGCACCATGCAGCCCATATATGTTTTGATTTCTAAGACATTTTAAGGTTGGTATCATTCACAACTAAACTCTAAATCTAGCATATAGGACATGTTTCAACAAAAATATCCTTCAATTACATTCTTCATAATATAAAATCATATAAAATAAAATAACGGCATGGGACTTAAAGAATATCTTGTCAGCTAAATTAACAAGCCTACAGCATATGACATGGAGCATAGCCACATAGCACGCAGTAGGCCAACTCATATTTTGTTATTCTGAAATACATTTTCTTCATATCATAATGTTTCTTTAGACCTGATTAAAATAATACATTTATTTATTGTGATGGTGTATATTAAACTTATTTAATTCCTTTTTTAAATGTAGATATTCCAAAGGCGCACATCAGCAACTTGTTATGTGTGGAGGTCCGGAGAAGCTAAACATGATTATGTTAAGTAACAGTCAGTTACCATGAGACATGCAGTCTTTATTTGCATGGCAATAACCGGCTGACAAAATTGTATGACTGCCACAGAATCATTAAATAACTATTTATTCCAAAAAAGGTTCTAAGGATAAAAAAAGGTTAAAGGTTGAATCGTATCCCTCTGGAAAGAACCCGTTGGGAACCTTTTTTTCTAAGCTCAGAGAAGATGGAAGATGAGGGTTCTGTAGGTGAGGGCTCTGCTCTTGCTTCACTTGAATTATGAAACGACCAACTTCTTACCTTTCTAGTATTGATTATCACATTTAGTCTTTCCACACTGTCAATCATAGAAACAGTGATGCAAAGAGTGAAGGAAGAGTTCTTACCTAGCACAGTCAGACATATCTCTGTAGTGTATGTTCCACTGGGGAAAACACTGAAGATACATGTGAAGGTGCCTTCATCCAACAGTCTGACAGCTGTTATTCTAATAGATCCCAGGTTTTCTGATGGGTTCCCAATAAACAGGACTCTACCACTCAATCCATTCGGTGCAATGAATTTAGTAACCCCATTGGGATTAATCAGCATAAAATTATGGTTCTGTGTTTCTTCCAAAGTACTTTTCTGCCATGTTATCTGTTCGAGGTCCTCAGTTGTCTCTATCATTCTGCAGGATAAGTCCACATCCTCCCCCAGTACCACAGTCCTCCATTCACCAATGACCCGTGTACCTGTAGAGAAAACACAAGCCTAAAAAACAGTCCAGAAGATACCTGTAGAATAGATGTTTATGAACTCTAATAAACAGAGATGATAACTAAACACACAGATAATACCATTATTAGTATTTAGCTGTGCTTATGAACTATGAAATCCTATTGATGCTGAAGTATGGCTATTGTAAAAACAAAGGGCTAAAGCACATACTGATCTGGGTTCAGTCTAGGCTGAAACTACTTCGTGAATATGTTATTAGAATAATAAGCCAAAAGCACTGACTCTATTTTACACTTAATCAAGAGTAAGATATTCAAGACATTCCCAGATATTTGTGCAAACTCAAAACTACTGAGTTAAAGGCATAGTAAACACACTGTGCTGACTACAGTTGAATGGTGGGATTATGTGTTTGGTGGGTGTTATTGTCTTGCTTGTGTCAATAAGAAAAAAGAGACAAAAACATGATCTCAACATTTTATGACAATTGGAAACCTACTTTCTGTATCCCTCTGGATGATGAGCAGAATCACACAGCTCAGCTTCAGTAACATGCTTTGCTCTTCTAATTGCTAGGATCAGAGGGGAAACGTAATTATGGAATTATATTACATTTTAAAATTTGTGATTTGTAAAAATGAGGACCCATTCATTGTTTATGTAAGACTGTAGGCTAAGCTGCACGTAAAATAATCTTGAATGCAATAATATGTATTCACTCAGTGGTCTGCAATCAACACTCTTTGAAGGAGAGTATGCACATCTTGCAATGTAGCCAAATCCTTTTCACAAAAATAAACAACCAGGCTTATATTGGTCAGTAATAACAGAACAAAACATTTGCATCTGTAAATTTAATAGACCACTAACCTTTGATGAATGGAAGTTCCTCTGCTGAAATAGCCGAGACATTCGTTTTTGACATTTGTGCTGACAGAAAAATGTCCTCCTACTGTTGGAAAACACTAATTCAGTAAGCTTGGATGATCCACCCCACTCACAGACTCCTGGCTTTTCATAGGCTGTGTGCTAAATACAACAACAGGCCAGAATCTGTATGACTTGGGACCCACCTCTCTGGTGATACACTATATACACTACCATTCAAAAGTTTGGGGTCACTACGAATGTCCTTGTTTTCCATGAAAACACACATGAAATGAGTTGTAACATGAATAGGAAATATATTCAAAACATTGACAAGGTTATAAATAATGATTTTTAATTGAAAAAATAAATGTGTCCTTAAAATTGTGCATTTGTCAAAGAATACTCCATTTACAGACATTACAGCCTAGCAGATCTTTGGCATTCTAGTTACCAAATT
This sequence comes from Oncorhynchus gorbuscha, assembly GCF_021184085.1. Classification (NCBI taxonomy): domain Eukaryota; kingdom Metazoa; phylum Chordata; class Actinopteri; order Salmoniformes; family Salmonidae; genus Oncorhynchus; species Oncorhynchus gorbuscha. The sequence goes on along the minus strand of NC_060181.1, from coordinate 79,356,803 downwards.
GTTGAGGTAATGGATTGGCTTGATGGGCACTTCTTACATACCAAACGGTCAAGCTGCTCCCACAAGAGCTCAAAATGGATTGAGATCCGGGGACTGTGCTGGCCATTCCATTATAGACAAAATTCCAGCTTTCTTCCGTAAATAGTTATTGCATAGTTTGGAGCTGTGCTTTATGTCATTGTCAAATCAAATCAAATGTATTTATAAAGCCCTTCTTTCATCAGCTGATATCTCAACGTGCTGAACAGAAACCCAGCCTAAAACCCCAAACAGCAAGCATTGCAGGTGTAGAAGCAGGGTGGCTAGGAAAAACTCCCTAAAAAGGCCAGAATCTAGGAAGAAACCTAGAGAAGAACCAGGCTATGTGGGGTGGCCAGTCCTCTTCTGGCTGTGCCGGGTGGAGATTATAACAGTACATGGCCAAGATGTTCAAATATTCATAGATGTCCAGCAGGGTCAAATAGTAATAATCACAGTGGTTGTCGAGGGTGCAACAGGTCAGCACCTCAAGAGTAAATGTGGCTTTTCATAGCCGATCATTCAGAGTATGTCTACCGCTAATACTGTCTCTACGGGGATGAAAACAGCAGGTGTGAGACAGGTAGCACGTCCGGTGAACAGGTCAGGGTTCCATAGCCGCAGGCAGAACAGTTGAAACTGGAGCAGCAGCACAGCAAGGTGGACTGGGGACAGCAAGGAGTCATCAGGCCAGGTAGTCCTGAGGCATGGTCCTAGGGCTCAGGTCCTACGAGAGAAAGAAAGAAAGAAAGATAAAATTAGAGAGAGCATATTTCAATTCACACAGGACACCGGATAAGACAGGAGAAATACTCCAGTTATAACAGACTGACCCTAGCCCCCCGACACATAAACTACTGCAGCTATCCTGGGGCAGCAGGGAATTCTAGTGGTTAGAGCGTTGGACTAGTAACCGAGATAGCAAGGGTGGTTCGTTGCTCCAGTGCTTTTCCGTTCACCTTCACACTCCTGGGCCAGACTACACTACACTTGGACCTACTGAAGAGATGAGTCTTCAATAAAGACTTAAAGGTTGAGACCGAGTCTGTGTCTCTCACATGGGTAGGCAGACCATTCCATAAAAATGAAGCTCTATAGGAGAAAGCCCTGCCTCCAGCTGTTTCCTTAGAAATTCTAGGGACAATTAGGAGATGGAAAAAAGCAGTCCTTGAAACAGTCTTGATATGTTCGTCAAAAGAGAGATCAGGGTCCAGAGTAACGTCGAGGTACTTCACAATTTCACTTGAGACGACTGTACAAACATCAAGATTAATCGTCAGATTCAACAGAAGATCTCATTGTTTCTTGGGACCTAGAACAAGCATCTCTGTTTTATCCTAATTTAAAAGTAGAACATTTGCAGCCATCCACTTCCATATGTCTTAAACACAGGCTTCGAGCGAGGGCAATTTTGGGGCTTCACCATGTTTCATCGAAATGGACAGCTGTGTGTCATCCACATAGCAGTGAAAGTTAACAACAAAAAATATAATATTTACATGGGATGAAAAAAAAAACACGTCTTACTGCTCCGCCATTTTGGGCATCAAAATTCTAATCGCAAACAATGCAATTTGCATTAGGTTGTAAGTAGCAAGAACATTTCCCAGGACACAGACATATCTGATAATGGCAGAAAGCTTAAATTCTTGTTAATCTAACTGCACTGTCCAATTTACAGTATATATTACAGTGAAATAATAGCATGCTATTGTTTGATGAGAGTGCACAATTTTAAACATAAAAAGATTAGGCATATTTGGGGAGTCAAGATACAACATTTTGAACAGAAATGCAATGATTTATTGGATCAGTCTAAAACGTTGCAAAGACGCTGCTGCCATCTAGTGGCCAAAATGTATATCGTACCTGGGCAGAAATAAAACATTAGGGCCTTTCCCTTGCATTTCAAAGATAATGGTACAAAAAAATACAAAATAACAGTTGTTTTTTTCTTTGTATTCTCTTTTGCCAGATCTATTGTGTTATATTCTCTTACATTCCTTTCACATTTACACAATCTTCAAAGTGTTTCCTTTCAAATGGTACCAAGAATATGCATATCCTTGCTTCAGGACCTGAACTATAGGCAGTTAGAATTGAGTATGTAATTTCAGGCAAAAAATTGAAAAAAGGGGCGGATCCTTAAGAGGTTTTAATGCTTGGACGAAATGGGTCTTCCAAATGGACAATGACCACAAGCATACTTCCAAAGTTGTTGCAAAACAGCTTAAGGACAACAAAGTCAAGGTATTGGAGTGGCCATCACAAAGCCCTGACCTCAATCCTATAGAAAATGATTTGTGGGCAGAACTGAAAAAGCGTGTGCGAGCAAGGAAGCCTGCAAACCTCACTCAGTTACACCAGCTCTGTTAGGAAGAATGGGGCACATGTGTGGCATGTGTGGCCAAATTATCTATGATCGTATGCTATTCATTCACCAATGATATCAGGCCATACACGGCCATGATTACAGACACCTGTGTGTGTCCTTTGACACTATATAAACTAGTCAGCCCACAGTGTTGGTCATTATACCCTGATGAAGACAGCTTGTCTGTCGAAACGTTGGTAATGAAATTATTGCATCTGAGCTCCTAGAGTGTGCAGCTCTCCTCTAATTTTTCAGGTGTTCTGCTCCGCTAGCCAGCACCTCGCCTAAATAGGTGTGCATTTCTGTCGCATTTAGATCATGAATAGCCTACCAAACGTGCTTACTGCTTGGTACTCTTTGGTACTCTGCACACTACTGTACCTCAAATCCCTTTGACATCATTGCAAAGGTAATCGAAAATCTAATCAAACACTTAATGAGAGCCCATTAACTCATATTGCGTAATATTTCTATAGGCTATGCAATTGCATGAGAAAACAGAGTTTTGATAGCCTCTATTAAAAATAGTGAGGACCCCATCAGCTTTCTATAGGCTAGACCAGTGGTTTAAAGTACTTAAGTACAAACACTTTTAAGTACTACTTAAAACCTCTTTGGGCTGACATCCCGTTAACGGGATGGTATTACAACAGCCAGTGAAAGTGCAGGGCGCCAAATTCAAAACATCAAAAATGTCATAATTAAAATTCCTCAAACATACATGTATCTCATACCATTTTAAAGGTAATCTTGTTGTTAATCCCACCACAGTGTCTGATTTCAAATATGCTTTACAGCAAAAGCACCACAAACTATTATGTTAGGTCACCACCAAACGACAATAAACACAGCCATTTTTCCAGCCAAAGATAGCAGTCACAAAAAGCACAAATAGAGATAAGATTGGTCACTAACCTTTGATGATCTTCATCAGATGACACTCATAGGACTTAATGTTACACAATACATGTATGTTTTGTTTGATAAAGTTCATATTTATCAAAATATGAGTTTACATTTGCGCATTACATTCACTAGTTCCAAAAACATCCAGTGATTTTGCAAAGCCACATCATTCAGCGTAGCTGATAATACAAGTTACACACATGGAATTATAGATATACCTCTCCTTAATGCAACCGCTGTGTCCAATTTCAAGACAACTTTATGGAATTAGCAAACCATGCAGTAATCTGAGACAGCGCTCAGAAAAATAGTCACAATAGCCGCCATGTTGGCGTCAACATAAACAAGAAGTTACATGATAAATATTCCCTTACCTTTGATGATCTTCATCAGAAAGCACTCCAGGAATCCCAGGTCCACAATAAATGCCTATTTTGTTTGATAATGTCCGTTCTTTATGTACAAATACCTCATTTTGTTAGCGCGTTTGGTATACATATCCAAACGCTCATTCTGGTCAACGTTACGTCGGACAAAAACTTCCAAAAGTTATATTACAGGTCGAAGAAACATTTCAAACTAAGTACAGAATCAATCATTAGGATGTTTTTAACATATAGCTCCAACCGGAGAATTCCTGTGTGTCTTGATGAGCAATGGAACGCAAGAGGATACCATGAGGAATGCGCGTGATCAGGAAATGGCTGACTGCCAGTCACCTGATAGATTCTGCTCTCATTCAGTCCCACAACACAGTAGAAGTCTCATTCACATTTCTATAGATGGTTGACATCTACTGGAAGCCCTAGGAAGTGCAACATCATTAATATTCCAAGGGGATTTCAATGGGAACTGTGGTGAATACATACCAAGCTCAGATTTCTTACTTCCTGTTTTGATTTCTCCTCAGGATTTTGCCTGCCATATGAGTTCTGTTATACTCACATACATCATTCAAACAGTTTCAGAAACTTCAGAGTGTTTTCTATCCAATACTACTAATACTATGCATATATTATCAACTGAGACTGAGGAGCAGGCCGTTTACTTTGGGCAACTTATTCATCCAAGCTACTCAATACTGCCCCCCAGCCATAAGTAGATTTTTGGGGTATCTGTGCTTTACTTTGCTATTCATATTTTTACAACTTTCACATTTACTCCCACTACATTCCAAAAGAAAATTAATGAATTAATAATTTTCCTCCATACATTTTCCCTTAGAGCTAAAAGTACTTGTTACATTTAGAATGCTCTAGCAGGACAGAATTGTGGCACCTATATAATGCTTTGTCATCCCTTCTGCCTATGATCACAAATAATGTGTTTTTAAATTATGTTTTTATTTAACCCATATTTAACTAGGCAAGTCAGTTAACCAGAAGGGGACTAGGGTTCCAATTTTGGAACACCCCCCCCCCACGTTCAGCTGGAAGGTGGCGCATGGAACACAAAAATATTCCAAAAAATATTTAACCTCCACACATTAACAAGTCCAATGGCTCAAATGAAAGATAAACACCTTGTTTATCTACCCAGCAAGTCAGATTTCTCAAATGTTTTACGGCGAAAACATAGCACATATTTATGTCAAACCACCACCGAAGACACAGCTAATTTGCATAGCCAAGTTGAAAAAAATATGCAATCAACAAACGCAGGATTAAAATAAAAATAATGCACTAACCTTTTGAAATCATCATCAGATGACAGTAATACAACATGTTACACAGTACATTTATATTTTTTTCAATAAAATGCTACATATATATCCATAAATCTCTGTTTACAATGATGCATCGTTCAAAAAATGCTACTCAAATGTCCTGAGAAATGACGATAGCTCCGGCAGATAACGTCAGCTAACAAGGAATACACATCATAAACTTTGACTAAATATGCATGTTCTACATATATATAGTTAGATACACTTCTTCTGAATGCAATCGCTGTGTTACATTTATTTTTAACGTTACAGGTTTCGTTCACTAGGCTATACTATGAGTCGGCGCTCAAAAAGTAGCATTATGGCTCCTCTATCTTGGAGTCCACACAAACCCAAATTTACCACATAAATATTCCCTTACCTTTGCTGTTCTTCCATCAGAAGACCTGGAAGGAATTCAACTTACCAAAAACAGCGTTTAGTTTTGCAGTCTGTGTCTTTCGGTTCTCAAACACGACACATTTCGGTTGAAATGTAGCCAAAAGTCAAGTGTATGCGCACCAAAACGTCGAACTTACATATTATATGTCGACTAAACTTGTCAAACTAACTTCATAATCAAGCTTTAACATGTTATAAAGGTGTACAGCAATCGTGAGGAAGAACAGAAACGCATGCATTGTATAATCGATCTTGGAAAAAAGACAGGACCGGAGCAGAGTGCGCATGAGAGTGATCTGTTTTTTAGTGTGACCGAAAGGTTTCGGCAGGCCAAAACTCTAGTCTCACAATGAAAAATCCCCATTGAAAGCTGAGATCGCGCTGAAGACAAAGAGTATGTTCCCAGACCTGTAGGTGCTTGGGAAGGGTGGGGCGATGACGTCAAAGTTGGGCCAACTTTTCTGATGACAAGAGAGAGTTTGGGAGATTGGCTGCCCTGTGAGTTCTGCTATACTTACAGACATAATTGAAACGGTTTTAGAAGCTTTAGAGTGTTTTCTATCCAATAATAATTATGAAATGCATATATTAGTAATTTTGGACAGATTTTTGGGCACGCAATTCCTATGGGCACGCAATTCCTCCAAAGGGGGCAGTATTCTGGATGAATTGCATGCCTAGTTAAATAAAGGTTCAAATAAATATAGGTTATAAGTTAAATATACTTAAGTACAGTGGTATAAAAAGTACTCAATTGTCATACTTGAGTAAAAGTACAAAGTAAAAGTAAATGCTATCCATCATATTCCTTATACTTAGCAAACCAGAAGGCACAATCTTCTTCTTATTTTTAATTAGGGACAGACAGGTGCACACTCAGACATAATTTACAAACACAATAGTTGTGTTTCGCGAGTCTGCCAGATCATAGGCAGTAGGGATGACAAAGCGATATATTGATAGGTGCCATAATTCTGTCCTGCTTGAGCATTATAAATGTAAGGAGTACCTTTAGATGCAAAGGGAAAATGTACGGAGTAAAATGTACATTATTTTCTTTAGGAAGGTAGTGGAGTAAAAGTAATAGTTGTCAAAAGTATTAATAGTAAAGTACAGATACCCCCACAACTACTTAAGTAGTACTTAAAACTAGTATTACTTAAGCAATTTACACCACTGGTCTAGCCTATAGAAAGCTGATTGGATACTCCCTCACTTAATGGAGGCCATCAAAACTCTGTTTTCTCATGCAATTGCATAGCCTATAGAAATGTGTTTGATTACATTTAAAATGACCTTTGCAATGATGTTAGAGGGACAATAGTGTGCAAAGTACCATGCAGTAAGCAAGATTGGAAGGCTACTAATGACCATCAGCAGCATCAGAGCTTGGAGAAGCCTAAACACCCATAACCATTCCCATCATTATCATATTTCCCAGCATGCTCTATTGCAGGTAGATTTGTTTGTTTCAATATCTGTGTTTTTGTATTAACCTTATGCTACACGGAAAAAAATAACAATCTTTTTCTAAAATGTTTTGATCTTTTAATAGTTAGACATATTGCACCCGTTAGTTACTGAGATAGTTGTTCCAGTTTAGTTTCCCGAACCTGGCAGTCTTTCTAAACTGCTTGTTGAAGGTGATTAAAAGTTCCAATTGTTGGATATCTTCATTCTGGCTGAGGAAGACACATAAGCCTAATTTTCTCCAGCTGTGCTTTACTGTGGGCTCACACAGTAAAACAACACATTTCACTGCAATTATCCGGTGTATGTGACAATAAAACATGAAGTAGATTTTATTATTTATGGAGGGTTCTTAGCAGAATCATTTAAAGGGGGATCTATGAAGAACGCATAGAGGTCCAATTCTAATTCCTAATTCCTAATTCCCGTATGGGGACAAACTAAAGAACCCTATGTGGTTGTACTTTGCACCTTCCTTTCTGAGAGTGTATCCTCTTACTCAAGCTGTAAACCAGGAGAGTACAGGCATCAATAGTTTCCCTAATGGTGGAACAGATGTTGGAATATACAGAATACACCACTATATCCAGCATTCATTAACAGTATAATCACTGGGCTGTGAATGATTTTCAGTGGAACTGCTGAAGCTGAAAAACAGATTTTGGGATGTGTGTGTGAAACTTAATACCTCAGGTGCAAGTACCTCTCATCAGGGTGAGCTGAAACCTGTTTAAACCGGATTTGCCTAAACCTCCAATACAGTACATGTCGTTACTAATGTATATTGCAATTGAACAAATAGATAACATGAAATTGTTTATGTAAAGTTTGTTGGACATATAACATGAGCATTTCATGTGATGTGAGGTCTGTTTTGGTAGTTTTTTTTCCATGTATAGTTCCACATTTACAATGAGTTTCTTGTTTTCTGTTCTCTCTTTGTTTCCTGGCCATAGTTCCTCCAGTAGTGAGTGTTACAATTGATTTTCCTCCTGTCACTGGGGAGAATGAGGTTGTCTTGGCAACCTGTATGGCTGCTGGTGCCAAGCCACAGGCTGATGTGAAGTGGAAGTCAGGTATGTTTTGCAGTTAAGGACAGTGACTAACTTCATACAGCACACCAATGGAACCACCACAGTACTCAGCCACCTGCTCGGGTTGCCAACCAGAGCAGCCAATCAGCAGCAGGTCCAGTGTGTGGTCAACCAGTCTGCCCTGGCAACAGAAAGGAGCTACAACTACACCATAGACATCCACTGTAAGTATATACTCCACTACTGCCCTACCCTATAGACAGACACTGTAAATATATTCTACTACCACTGTCCTACACTAGCCACATCCACTGTACATTTATATTCCACTATCAATGTCATAGACCATAGACATCCACTGTATGTATAGAGTCTCACTGTCTATGTATAGAGTCTTACTGGCAGTAGCCTAGTAGCCCTCTTGTCAGAGTCGTGTTTATAGGTGGCAGGGAAGTCAGGCGCAGTAGAGTTCCATAATCTCGCCATCACGGTTGACAACTCCATTGTGTCCTCCTCCCAGAGCGCCAAGAACCTTGGCGTGATCCTGGACAACACCCTGTCGTTCTCAACCAACATCAAGGCGGTGGCCCGTTCCTGTAGGTTCATGCTCTACAACATCCGCAGAGTACGACCCTGCCTCACACAGGAAGCGGCGCAGGTCCTAATCCAGGCACTTGTCATCTCCCGTCTGGATTACTGCAACTCGCTGTTGGCTGGGCTCCCTGCCTGTGCCATTAAACCGCTTCAACTCATCCAGAACGCCGCAGCCCGTCTGGTGTTCAACCTTCCCAAGTTCTCTCACGTCACCCCGATCCTCCGTTCTCTCCACTGGCTTCCAGTTGAAGCTCGCATCCGCTACAAGACCATGGTGCTTGCCTACGGAGCTGTGAGGGGAACGGCACCTCAGTACCTCCAGGCTCTGATCAGGCCCTACACCCAAACAAGGGCACTACGTTCATCCACCTCTGGCCTGCTCGCCTCCCTACCACTGAGGAAGTACAGCTCCCGCTCAGCCCAGTCAAACCTGTTCGCTGCGCTGGCCCCCCAATGGTGGAACAAACTCCCTCACGACGCCAGGACAGCGGAGTCAATCACCACTTTCTAAAAGACCACTCCTGACAAATAAACGCTGCACCTCCTTTACCGGAGACACCTGAAACCCCACCTCTTTAAGGTATACCTAGGATAGGATAAGTAATCCCTCTCACCCCCCTTTAAGATTTAGATGCACTATTGTAAAGTGACTGTTCCACTGGATGTCATAAGGTGAATGCACCAATTTGTAAGTCGCTCTGGATAAGAGCGTCTGCTAAATGACTTAAATGTAAATGTAAATGTAGAGTCAAACGGACTTTCCACCGTAGTAGCACCAACGGAAACCCCGAAACACCTACCTGAGCACTCCCGTGACCACCCCGTGAGAGCACTCTGTGGGGGTTATGACAAACTAACCAGGGTAGGACTAGCACCACAGAATACGCAGGAGAATCAATAAGGAAAAGACTAATCTTATCCTTGTGACCCTCCTGCGTTATCATACACAAAGGAGCGGTGACCTCCCTGATAAACTCTGACCCTAATGGTCGACTATGTAAGGCATGAACAGGGAAAGGCATATCCAAGAAACAATAGAGATCCCTAAACTATGAGCTAAACTTTTATAAGGGGGGGGGGGGGTCAGGAAAAGAGACAGAGACAAACATTAGTGCAACATAGGGCTCTGGATTAGAATGATGTCTACTCGCCTGGGGTGATGCTAGAGTACCCTGCATGCCTTCTCTATTCCCAGAGGAACCAACCCCGCACCGACCAGCAGTGTGCCATCTGCAACCATAGATGGTGCCCGAGCAGGAACACCCTCCGGTCTCCCTGCGCACCATCCCTCCCAATTCCATAGGTTCGGGAGAGAGGGTGCGGGAGGATGGAACAACCAGACCCCGATCTAGACGTCCACGAGGAGCCAGCATGTTGTCCAGCCTGATGGACATGGTCGAAGGTGGTCGAAGGTGAGGGTGGTGTCTCTACAGGCCAGCTCCCGACGGACATCCTCACATGGGCCCTGTCGCTCCATCCAGCACCGGCAGCCAGGGTCCTAAACTCCAGAGCAAACTCCTGTGCACTCCTCGTCTCCTGCCTCAGATGGTAGAGGCGCTCACCCGCCGTTCTGCCTTCGGGTGGGTGGTCGAATACTGTCCTGAAATGGCGGGTGAACTCCTAGTTAAATAAAGGTAAAATAAAATAAATAAAATAGTTCAGGAGGAGAAAAAGCATTCAAGGGAGATCCCGGTTATGGTGGTGGAGGTGCTGAAAAAACTCTGTCTCTCCCAGCAGTCCATATTCTGGACAACGCGATCTATGGAGGCGCTCAGACTGTCAATCTCCTCCGCTTGTTCCATGACGCGTTCCTCCATCTCCATGAGCGAAGAATCTTCTCCTCTAACCAGTCCATGTGTCACTGTCGTGAGGAGAGACAGACCAAAGCGCAGCGTGATTAAAGTTCCACATCTTTTAATAAAGTGAAACCTCCAAACAAAACAATAAAAAAAAACAATAAACTGTGACATCAGTGGTGCTACATGCACATAAACAAAACAATATCCTACAACCCAGGTGGGAACAATGGAGAACTTAAAGTATGATCCCCAATTAGAGACAATGATAATCAGCTGCTTCTAATTGGGAACCATACCAGGTACACCAACATAGAAATAGGAAAACTAGAACACCCCCCTTGTCACGCCCTGACCTACAACACCATAGAGAACCAAGGGATCTCTATGGTCAGGGCTTGACACCATGTCTGTCTATACACTCTTAGAAAATAAGGTTCTATCCTAAAACCAACAGGAGAAGCCTTTGAAGAGAATCCTTTGAATAACCCCCTATTAGAACCCTTTTAGGTTCCAGGTAAAACCATTTGCACAGAGGAAAGCCTTTGATCTAGCCTCGTAACAGCTGTTATTTTCTTTAGCTTAAACATAGTTCTGAGGCACAGAGTGGTATGGACCTTTATAAGGCTTTCATTGTACCGCTCCTCTACTGAAAGTAATCAAACTGAAATTAAGGAAGATAAGGTTTTGCCTCATCTGAGCTTTGGGCCAGTAACTGAAAGGTTGCAAGATTGAATCCCTGAGCTGACAAGGTAAACATCTGTCATTATGCCGCTGAACAATGCAGTTAACCCACTGTTCCTAGGCCGTAATTGTAAATAAGAATTTGTTCTTAACTGACTTGCCTGTTTAAACAAACGTTCAATTAAAATAAAACAAATCTGTGGATTAAAGTTCCACTCCTGTCATTGTTATAGTTGTAATATAGCTGTCTTGGTAATTTTTTTTTCACCTTTATTTAACCAGGTAGGCTAGTTGAGAACAAGTTCTCATTTGCAACTGCGACCTGGCCAAGATAAAGCATAGCCGTGTGAACAAGATAAAGCTTAGCAGTGTGAACAGACAACACAGAGTTACACATGGAGTAAACAATTAACAAGTCAATAACACAGTAGAAAAAAGGGGAGTCTATATACATTGTGTGCAAAAGGCATGAGGAGGTAGGCGAATAATTACAATTTTGCAGATTAACACTGGAGTGATAAATGATCAGATGGTCATGTACAGGTAGAGATATTGGTGTGCAAAAGAGCAGAAAAGTAAATAAATAAAAACAGTATGGGGATGATGTAGGTGAAAATGGGTGGCTATTTACCAATAGACTATGTACAGCTGCAGCGATCGGTTAGCTGCTCAGATAGCAGATGTTTGAAGTTGGTGAGGGAGATAAAAGTCTCCAACTTCAGCGATTTTTGCAATTCGTTCCAGTCACAGGCAGCAGAGTACTGGAACGAAAGGCGGCCAAATGAGGTGTTGGCTTTAGGGATGATCAGTGAGATACACCTGCTGGAGCGCGTGCTACAGATGGGTGTTGCCATAGTGACCAGTGAACTGAGATAAGGCGGAGCTTTACCTAGCATGGACTTGTAGATGACCTGGAGCCAGTGGGTCTGGCGACGAATATGTAGCGAGGGCCAGCCGACTAGAGCATACAAGTCGCAGTGGTGGGTGGTATAAGGTGCTTTAGTGACAAAACGGATGGCACTGTGATAAACTGCATCCAGTTTGCTGAGTAGAGTGTTGGGAGCAATTTTGTAGATGACATCGCCGAAGTCGAGGATCGGTAGGATAGTCAGTTTTACTAGGGTAAGTTTGGCAGCTTGAGCCAAGAAGGCTTTGTTTGTCTTTCGAAGACCTTAGATAGGCAGGGCAGGATGGATATAGGTCTGTAACAGTTTGGGTCCAGGGTGTCTCCCCCTTTGAAGAGGTGGATGACTGCGGCAGCTTTCCAATCCTTGGGGATCTCAGACGATATGAAAGAGAGGTTGAACAGGCTGGTAATAGGGGTTGCGACAATGGCGGCGGATAGTTTCAGAAATAGAGGGTCCAGATTGTCAAGCCCAGCTGATTTGTACGGGTCCAGGTTTTGCAGCTCTTTCAGAACATCTGCTATCTGGATTTGGGTAAAGGAGAACCTGGAGAGGCTTGGGCGAGTAGCTGTGGGGGGGGCGGAGCTGTTGGCCGAGGTTGGAGTAGCCAGGAGGAAGGCATGGCCAGCCATTGAGAAATGCTTGTTGAAGTTTTTGATAATCATGGATTTATCGGTGGTGACCGTGTTACCTAGCCTCAGTGCAGTGGGCAGCTGGGAGGAGGTGCTCTTGTTCTCCATGGACTTCACAGTGTCCCAGAACTTTTTGGAGTTGCAGCTACAGGATGCAAACTTCTGCCTGAAGAAGCTGGCCTTAGCTTTTCTGACTGACTGCGTGTATTGGTTCCTGACTTCCCTGAACTGTTGCATATCGCGGGGACTATTCGATGCTATTGCAGTCCGCCACAGGATGTTTTTGTGCTGGTCGTGGGCAGTCAGGTCTGGAGTGAACCAAGGGCTGTATCTGTTCTTAGTTCTGCATTTTTTGAACGGAGCATGCTTATCTAAAATGGTGAGGAAGTTACTTTTAAAGAATGACCAGGCATCCTCAACTGACGGGATGAGGTCAATGTCCTTCCAGGATACCCGGGTCAGGTCGATTAGAAAGGCCTGCTCACAGAAGTGTTTTAGGGAGCGTTTGACAGTGATGAGGGGTGATCGTTTGACTGCAGCTCCATAGCGGATACAGGCAATGAGGCAGTGATCGCTGAGATCCTGGTTGAAGACCGCGGAGGTGTATTTGGAGGGCCAGTTGGTCAGGATGACGTCTATGAGGGTGCCCTTGTTTACAGAGTTAGGGTTGTACCTGGTGGGTTCCTTGATGATTTGTGTGAGATTGAGGGCATCTAGCTTAGATTGTAGGACTGCCGGGGTTTTAAGTATATCCCAGTTTAGGTCACCTAACAGAACAAACTCTGAAGCTAGATGGGGGGCGATCAATTCACAAATGGTGTCCAGGGCACAGCTGGGAGCTGAGGGGGGTCAGTAGCAGGCGGCAACAGTGAGAGACTTATTTCTGGAGAGAGTAATTTTCAAAATTAGTAGTTCGAACTGTTTGGGTATGGACCTGGAAAGTATGACATTACTTTGCGGCAGCATAGCCTAGTGGTTAGAGCATTGGACTAGAAACCGGAAGGTTGCGAGTTCAAACCCCCGAGCTGACAAGGTTGTTCAAATCTGTCGTTCTGCCCCTGAACAGGCAGTTAACCCACTGTTCCCAGGCCGTCATTGAAAATAAGAATATGTTCTTAACTGACTTGCCTGGTGAAATAAAGGTTAAAAAGTAGACTGCAACTCCTCACCCAGTTCTATCTTGACGGAAGATAGTTGGGTATGGAAATCTCAGAATTTTTGGTGGCCTTCCTGAGCCAGGATTCAGACACGGCAAGGACATCAGGGTTAGCAGAGTGTGCTAAAGCAGTGAGTAAAACAAACTTAGGGAGGAGGCTTCTGATGTTGACATGCATGAAACCCAGATTTTTATCGATCACAGAAGTCAACAAATGAGGGTGGCTGGGGACATGCAGGGCCTGGGTTTACCTCCACATCACCCGCGGAACAGAGAAGGAGTAGTATGAGGGTGCGGCTAAAGGCTATCAAAACTGGTCGCCTAGAGCATTGGGGACAGAGAATAAGAGGAGCAGGTTTCTGGGCATGGTAGAATATATTCAGGGCATAATGCGCAGACAGGGGTATGGTGGGGAGGCAAGCCCCGGCACTGGGTGATGATGAGAGAGGTTGTATCTCTGGACATGCTGGTTGTAATGGGTGAGGTCACCGCATGTGTGGGAGGTGGGACAAAGGAGTATCAGGGGTATGAAGAGTGGAACTAGGGGCTCCATTGTGAACTAAAACAATGATAACTAACCTGAACAACAGTATACAAGGCATATTGACATTTGAGAGAGACATACAGTGAGGCATACAGTAATCACAGGTGTTGAATTGGGAGAGCTAGCTAAAACAGTAGGTGAGACAACAGCTAATCAGCTAGCACAACAACAGCAGGTAAAATGGCGTTGACAGGGCAACAGGCCGACAGATAAAACATAAACAAGCAGAATGGAGTACCGTGATTAATGGACAGTCCAGCGTGCATCAGCTATGTAGCCAAGTGATCAGTGTCCAGGGGGCAGCGGTGGATGGGGCAGGGAAGCTGGACTGGCGAGTGTTATCCAGGTTAAAAAGACTAACAATGACTAAATAGCTTGTAGCTAGTTAGCTGGTTAGCTACTGGAGGTTCTTGAGTGTGATTCTAAAAATTAAAAGTAATAGCGATTCCGTATCACATTGGGTGAGGCAGGTTAAAAAAAGAGATAGAAAGTAAATATGGGTCCAGTGAGTGTTTGGGACGTGGCGATTCAGACGGTTAGCAGGCCTGTGCTAACAAGCTAACAGTTAGTAGCCCGGGGCTAAAAAAGGTAGCAGTTAGCGGACCAGGGCTAAACAAGCTAGCAGTTAGCAGGCCGAATTAGCAAGCAAGGAGATAGCAAGGGCTAGAGAGTTAGCCTTTGGGGGGCGTCGCGATGGGGTGAGTCTGTTTATTCCTCTTCATGCGGTGACATCGATAGACCGGTTGTGGGTCCGGGTATTGTAGCCCAGGAGTATGCTAAGGTGGTAGCACAGGGGCTCTGGCCGGGCTAGCTTCAAGCTAAGTGGGTGGAAACGCTAGCCAGGAGTAATCATCCGGGGTTGCGGTTTAGCTAGATAGCTAGTTGTTAAAATCCAGCTGAAAAATGTTCCGTTTGCGGTGAGAATCCGGGGATAAAAAAATAAATAGGTCCGTTATGCTCTGGTTAGAGTCGCGTTGTTCGAACTGGCGAGAGCTTTCCGAGCTAAAGGTTAGCTGATGACCGGTTAGCTGAAGACCGCTAGCATAGCTGGTAGTTACCTGGCTAGCTTCAGTTGAGGGGTTCCGGGTCCGAAGTAAATATAAATACTTTAGGAAAAATAGCTACATTGGGTGAGGCGGGTTGCAGGCGAGTATTTAGAAGCTGAGGTTTAGTAAAATGTTTTAAAAGATATGCGAAGAAAAATATGTAAAAACAAAAGAAAACGATATATACAAGGGACATGACACGACAGGACGTCTTACTGCTACGCCATCTTGGAGCGAGTATTGGTGTGTGAGTGTAGGTCTTTTTACATTCTATACCTGCAGTAACTGTAATCCCCTCTCTGTTTCTCTTTCTGTCTCTCAAATCAAAGAAAATTAAATTATCACATACACCGAATACAACTGGTGTAGACTTTACAGTGAAATGCTTGCTTAAAATCCTTTCCCAATGATGCAGAGTTTAAAAATAAATTCAATAGTAACTAACACAAGAGGAATAAAACAAAATATGCAAAAAGGAGCTATATACAAGGAGTACAAGTACCAGATCAACGTGCAGAGGTACGAGGTAGTTGAAGTAGATATGTACATGAAAGCAGGGTCAAGTGACGAGACATCAGGTTAGTAATAATAATAGTAAAATAAAGAACAGAGTAGCAGCAGCAAATTATGTGTAAAAGTGTGTGTGTGTATGTTAGTGTGTGAGTGTCCGTCTGTATTTGTGTGTTTGTGTTGTGTCAGTATGCGTGTGTGAGTGTGCATATTTAGTTTGAAGGTGTGATGGATTTGTCTGGGAGTGACAGTGTAGTGTGGGTGTATAAGTGAGTGTGTGTATGGTGTATAAATAATCTAGTGAGTCTGCGTAGGGTCAGTATATATCAGGTCAGTGTATAAGTAAAGTGTAGAGTCAGTGCAAGATAGAGTCAGTGCAGATAGTTTAGGTACCATAAATTATTATTTGCCAGTCTTATGGCTTGGGGGTAGAAGCTGTCTCTGAGCCTGTTGGTCCTAGAGCCGATGCTCCGGTACCGTTTACCGGACGGTAGCAGAGTGAACAGTCTATGGTTAGGGTGGCTGGACTCTTTGGCAATTTTTCGGGTCTTCCTCTGGGACCACTTGCTATAGAGATCCTGGATGGCAGGGAGCTCAGCCCCTGTGATGTACTGGTCTGTCTGCATCAACTTTTGTAGCGCTTTGCGGTCAAGGGCAGTGGAATTGCCATACCAAGCGATGATGCAGCTACATCATTTTTTGAGGATCTGAGGGCCCATTCTCTTCAGGACTGTGCGGGTGAATGTGGACCATGTTACGTACTTACAGATGTGGACGCCAAATGTGGACTCCACAACTGCCCTGTCGATGTGGATGGAAGTGCTCTCCCTTCTTTCTCCTATTGTCCACAAACAACTCCTTTCTCTCTCTCTCTCTCTCTCTCTCTCTCTCTCTCTCTCTCTCTCTCTCTCTCTCTCTCTCTCTCTCTCTCTCTCTCTCTCTCTCTCTCTCTCTCTCTCTCTCTCTCTCATATAGATCCACCTCAGACAGTGAACGTTACCTTTAGTGAGGCCTCTAAAGCCACAGTCTTACGATGTGTAGCAGATGGCAACCCACACCCCAACTACACCTGGAGCAGGTACTTACTTCTATGTAAACTATTTCATATCAGTTTAAATGTAAATGTTATCTGCACATGTTAAGACATGAGATCTAAATAAGCTAAAGGACAGTTGTAGAATTATGCTGGCAGTCAAATCATGCCTTTGTCTTATAATAATAATATAATATATGCCATTTAGCAGACACTTTTATCCAAAGCGACTTACAGTCATGTGTGCATACATTCTACGTATGGGTGGTCCCGGGGATTGAACCCACTACCCTGGCGTTACAAGCGCCATGCTCTACCAACTGAGCTACAGAAGGACCACACGCATGCACACATACAGTCACACACATACTCTCAGCCCCTCTCCTTCTCTCCCCTCTCCCCCTCAGAGTGGCCCAGCCATGGCCTGGGTCTTCAGTGAGAGCAGAGGGAGACATACTGCACTTCCTCAGTCTCAGCTCTGAGCTGAATGGTCTCTATGTCTGTGAGCTACAATAGTCATTTACAACATTAACAATATCTACACTGTATTTCTGATCAATTTAATGTTATTGTTATGTCAAAAATTGTTTTTCTTTAATTAACAAGGACATTTCTAAGTGACCCCAAACGTTAAAATGGTAGTGTAGGCTTGAAGCATCAGTATGTTCATTTCTAAAGGACAGTTGTTCAATTGTGCTGGCAGTCAAATCATGCCGTTGTCTTTCTCACACACACACACACACACACACACACACACACACACACACACACACACACACACACACACACACACACACACACACACACACACACACACACACACACACACACACACACACACACACACACAGACCTCCTTCTCTCTCTCTCCCCCTCAGAGTGGCCCAGCCATGGCCTGGGCCTTCAATGAGAGCAGAGGGAGGAGACACACTGAACTTCCTCAGTCTCAACTCTGAGCTGAATGGTCTCTATGTCTGTGAGGCCTCCAACCCTACGGACGAGCAACAGGCTCCTTCTATGTACACACATCCTCTGGTGAGAATCACATGAGACACACACACACACTATTCATACTGGTTGACAGTGGTGGGAAAAGTACATCATGCCTTCATAAAAAATGACTTACATAAAAGTGGAATTCACCCAGCAAATTTCTACATAAGTAAAAGTAAGTATTTGGGTTTAAATACACTTAAGTATCAAAAGTAAATGTAATAGCAAAATAATGCTTATGTATCAATATATTAAGCAAACCAGATGGCACAATTGTCTTTTTTATTTTATTTACGCATAGCCAGGGGCACACTCCAACACTCAGACATCATTTACCAACGAAACATTTGTGTTTTGTGAGTCCGCCAGATCAGAGGCAGTAGGGTAGGACAGGGATGGTCTCTTGATAAGTGTGTGAATTGGACCATTTTCCTGTCCTGCTAACCATTCAAAATGTAACAAACCCTTTTGGGAGTCAGGGAAATGTATGGAGGAAAAAGTACATTATTTTCTTTAGGAATGCAGTAAAGTAAAAGTAAAAGTTGTCGAAAATATAAATAGTTAAAATTTCTTAGGGCTGAAATCCCCTTAACGGGATCGATATGATAACAGCCAGTGAAAGTGCACTGCGCCAAATTCAAAACAACAGAAATCTAATAATTAAAATTCTTCAAACATGCAAGTATCTTATACCATTTTAAAGGTAATCTTGTTGTTAATCCCACCACAGTGTCCGATTTCAAATAGGCTTTACAGCGAAAGCACCACAAACGATTATGTTAGATCAGAGCCAAGCCACAGAAAAACATTTTTCCAGTCAAAGATTGGAGTCACAAAAAGCAGAAATAGAGATAAAATTAATCACTAACCTTTGATGGTCTTCCTCAGATAACACTCATAGGACTTCATGTTACACAATACACGTATGTTTTGTTTGATAAAGTTCATATTTATATTCAAAAATCTCAGTATACATTGGCACGTCATGTTCAGTAGTTCCCAAAAACATCCAGTGATTTTACAGAGAGCCACATCAATTTACAGAAATACTCATTATAAATGTGGATGAAAATACAAGTGTTATGCATGGAACTTTAGATACACCTCTCTTTAATGCAACCGCTGTGACAGATTTCAAAAAAGCTTTACGGAAAAAGAAACCACCAATAATCTGAGTACGGCGCTCAGACAACAAATACATATGTCCGCCATGTTGGAGTCAGCGGAAGTCAGAAATAACATTTGAAATATTCACTTACCTTTGATGATCTTCATTAGAATGCACTCCCAGGAATCCCAGTTCCACAATAAATGTTTGATTTGTTCGATAATGTCCATCATTTATGTCCAAATAGCTACTTTTGTTGTCGTGTTTGGTAAACAAATCAAAACTCATGAAACGTGGTCAATAGTTGCAGATGAAATGTCAAAAAGTTCCGTTACAGGACGTAGACACTTGTAAAACGATGTATAGAATCAATCTTTAGGAAGTTTTTAACATAAATATTCAATAATATTACAACCGGAGAATTCCTTTGTCTTCAGAAAAGCAAAGGAACGGGAGATACCTCTCATGTGAAATGCGCATGACCAGCGCGTGACTGCTGGCAGACCTCTGACTCATTCCCCTCTCATTCAGCTCCCCTTCATAGTAGAGGCATCAAACAGTTTCTAAAGACTGATGACAAGTGGAAGCCGTAGGAAGTGAAACATGACCAATATCCCACTGTATCTTCAATAGGGGCTGAGTTGAAAAACTACCAACCTCAGATTTCCCACTTCCTGATTGGATTTTTTCTCAGGTTTTTGCCTGCCATATGAGTTCTGTTATACTCACAGACATCATTCAAACAGTTTTAGAAACTTAATATGCATATATTAGAAACTGGGACTGAGGAGCAGGCAGTTTACTCTGGGCACCTCTGGGCACCTTCTTCATCCAAGCTACTCAATACTGCCCCACAGCCATAAGAAGTTTAAGTAAAGTACAGATACCCCCAAAAACGACTTAAGTAGTACTTTATAGTATTTTTACATATGTAGTTTACACCACTGCTGGTTGCTTAACTGGTTTCTTATACTGTTTATTAATAAGTTGCTTATAATTGTTATGCGATCGTTTGATTGGTTTGTTGATTTGATTGCTTGATTTATTGAATACTTTCTTGTCCCATAGGGAAATGTGTCTGGCAATGATATAGGTATTCATGGAACACATATATATGAGGTTGAGAAATGTGTTGTTGCATGGATAACAAAGTTGAGCCAGATGCTCACTTATCTTTCACTGCATGTGTTAGTTTCAAACTTATGGCCTCATTCCCCTTTCTACAGGAAGGTACTGTATAACCATTACTAAGATGATCATGATACACTTATCTCTTGCTGCATATGTACATGTCTTATAACCTAGTATTATCTCTTAACTTTCTGCAGGGAAGGGTTTACAACAAAGCTATACTGATCGCTAGGGCAACAAAATTACACGTAAATGCAGCTGCTAGGAAAACAAAATGACATGTAATTGTAAATGCAGACTTATATTAACTGTATCTCCTCTCTCCTCACAGAGACCTCTGCTGCCTGTTGGGTTCTACTCGTTGTCATTCTCTGTCTGATTGTTGCTGCGGCTGCACTCATATGGTACCAGTGCAAATACGGACAGTTTCCTTGGTAATATCAACTACTGTAATATTATGAACTTAATTTTGCATTTAAAAATAAATTAATTGCCATTAGATGATCATATATTGATTTGGCTCAAGTTCATATAATATTGTTTGGGGGGAGTTCAATGACAGGAGTTCAATCATGGCCAATCACCAGTTCCAGGCACCACCACAGGTATGTGACTATGTTAAAGTTCACCATTGTTGCTTGAGTAAACTATCTCATCAGCCACTTTTTGCTATGTAATAATACTGTTATAATATCTGATGACAAGGTTGAGGAAGATGAACCTGGGACTTCTGGGTTCTGACACGCCAAACCAGGAAGGCGGATAAGGAACAAGTAGTTTGATGTAAGAAACACACATTTTGAAATATTATTAAAAACATCTATTGTTTGTGCTATTGTCTATTCATAAGGCATATTATTGTACTATTTTAAATAAATCACAGGACAGACTGAGAGCAGATGCCAGTAGAATCTCAGACATGCACTGGGTGTGGGAAGAATTCCAGTCGGCACATTCTCCAATTCTCCAACCATCTAATGAACAGAGACTCTATGCAGTATTCACTGTGACATTAGAAACCTCGGCTCGGCCACTCCTCCACCACAGCTTTACATAGTGCTGGCAGTCTTTTCAGTTTTTTATCACCTCTCCTGGACTCCACCTTGCCGTGGTGGAGGGTCTTTGTGACTTCAGAGGGAGCAACATTACTACTGTGTATGTATGTGTGTGTGTGTGTGTGTGTGTGTGTGTGTGTGTGTGTGTGTGTGTGTGTGTGTGTGTGTGTGTGTGTGTGTGTGTGTGTGTGTGTGTGTGTGTGTGTGTGTGTGTGTGTGTGTGTGTGTGTGTGTGTGTGTGTGTGTGTGTGTGTGTGTGTGTGTGTGTGTGTGTGTGTGTGCATGAATGTATGTTGAAGCCAACTAAATTGAGGCCAGGTTTAATCTAAATAACATGTCAAATGGAGAATCTTGTCAGTAATGACTAGCCAAACCCGGACTGATGCTGGTACTTGTAGCTGCTAAAAATGTGCTCCTTCATATTATGCAGCCTTATGTAGTATTGGTACAGAGAGCAGTTATTAAGAGGAACCATGAAACCAAGGGTGTGGCTAGTGATCCACTGGGAACAGAAGCTCCACTAACAGCTGCCTTATGATACATGCATTAACCCTATCCCTCATGAAACCTGTATTATTTGTTGTTTTAGTCTAACATTAGTGTAGCATGGCATTTTTGTCCAACAGTAGTTATAGTAGTTAGAATGCAGGTCTTTACACGACATTATTAGTTAGAATTGTATTTATTTATTTTATTTCACCTTTATTTAAGTCAGTTAAGAACAAATTCTTATTTACAATGACGGCCTACCAAATGTTAAAACGTCTCCTGCGAGGATTAAAAATAAATAATAAATATAAATATAAATATAGTACAAAACACACATCACGATAAGAGAGACAACACAACACTTCCTAAAGAGAGACCTAATTAAACAAATTAGCAAGGCAGCAACACATGACAACACAGCATGGTAGCAACACAACATGACACCAACACAACATGATAACAACATGGTAGCAACACAGCATGGTAGCAGCACAAAACATGGTACAAACATTATTGGGCACAGACAACAGCACAAAGGGCAAGAAGGTAGAGACAACAATTCATCACGCAAAGCAGCCACAGCTGTCAGTAAGAGTGTCCATGATTGAGTCTTTGAATGAAGAGATTGAGATAAAATTGTCCAGTTTGAGTGTTTGTTGCAGCTCTTTCCAGTCTCTAGCTGCAGCGAACTGAAAAGACGAGTGACCCAGGGTTGTGTGTGCTTTCTGGACCTTTAACAGAATGTGACTGGCACAATGGGTGTTGTATGTGGAGGATGAGGGCTGCAGTAGATATCTCGGACACTTGGGAGTGAGGCCTAAGAGGGTTTTATAAATAAGCATCAAACCGTCGATCTTGTGACGGGTATACATAGATTACCAGTTTACAGAGAATACAGGTATTTTCACTACAGTATTAGATAGAATACAGGTCTTTTCACTACATTAGTAGTTAGAATGCAGGTCTTTTCACTACAGTAGTAGTTAGAATGCAGGTCTTTTCACTACATTAGTAGTTAGAATGCAGGTCTTTTCTCTACATAAGTAGTTAGAATGCAGGTCTTTTCTCTACATAAGTAGTTAGAATGCAGGTCTTTTCACTACAGTAGTAGTTAGAATGCAGGTCTTTTCACTACAGTAGTAGTTAGAATGCAGGTCTTTTCTCTACATAAGTAGTTAAAATGCAGGTCTACTTACAATGCAGGACTTTCACTAACTTAATAGTTAGAATGCAGGTTAGAAAGAGACTTATGTCATGCCTTATTCAAAGTTTACTCAATGCCGTGCTTTGGTTAGTGCGCTGTAAAGTCCTTGGAACAAGGAACAAACAGGGACATGATGTTTCTTGGTCTTTGTGGATTGTAGGGGGAAAATGACAAAATGATTCATGATATCCTGTGTTTACTACTTAGAGAATTGTCTCTTGTTATATGTTAGTGTTTTTTTCTAACCTGATACAAACTTGTCTTTGTGTGACTTAGTCATAAGACTGGGCGTACAGCTAAGATCCAGTTGGGTGCACACGCAGCATGTGAGACATCACATTACTATCTGCAGAAAGTCAGCTGTTTGGAAACTTGCAGGCAGGAGCACATTTTCGTGTGAACTGTGACAGAGTTAGACGGTTGAGCCCTCGTGCTATCAACCTCGCACATTTTCGTGTGAACTGTGACAGAGTTAGACGGTTGAGCCCTCGTGCTATCAACCTCTATCTGAATCAGCACAGACAAACCAAAACGCCTTTTATAATCTGTTCCGCCCCTTTTTCCACACATCTGCTAAACTGTCACAAAGAAAAGGAGATTGTACTTTCTATAAAAGCAGAGACAACTCTGTTTATTGGGCTCTTAACTCTGCACTGTTGAGTGGATTGTTAACCACTCCAAGTTTTGCAGATCTTATAATAAAGTTGTTGTTTGAAGAATCAACAGTCTTCCTTAACCTATCTCATCAGACACTTTTTGCCATGTTATAATGTCTGATGACAAGGTTGAAGACGATGAACTATGGGCGTCTCTGTTTAACCACTCCAAACCAGGAAGGCGGATAAGGAAGAAGTATCATGATATAAGGAACACACATTATAGATATTTTAGAAATATTTTTGTGTATGTTATTAAAAAGATATAGTTTGTGCTATTGTCTCTTCATGAGGTATGATTATTGTGGTATATTAAGGAAATCACCGGACAGGCTGATAGCGGATGATAGGAAGAATCTCAGACATGCACTGGGTGTTCTAACCAATGTTCTAACCATTTGCAAAGAACAGGCCAATTCTTCAACCATCTAATGAACAGAGACCCTATGCAGTATTCACTGTGACATTAGAAACCTCGGCTCGGCCACTCCTCCATCACAGCTTTACATAGTGCTGGCCGTCTTTTCAGTTTTTTATCACCTCTCCTGGACTCCACCTTGCCGTGGTGGAGGGTCTTTGTGACTTCAGAGGGAGCAAAATTACTCCTGTATGTGTGTGTGTGTGTGTGTGTGTGTGTGTGTGTGTGTGTGTGTGTGTGTGTGTGTGTGTGTGTGTGTGTGTGTGTGTGTGTGTGTGTGTGTGTGTGTGTGTGTGCGTGCGTGCGTGCGTGCGTGCGTGCGTGCGTGCGTGCGTGTATAAGAGGAACCATGAAACCAAGGGTGTGGCTAGTGATCCACTGGGAACAGAAGCTCCACTAACAGCTGCCTTATGATCCGATCCACGCATTAACCTTATCCCTGATTAACCCTATATTGTTTGTTGTTTTAACCTAGCGTTAGTGTAGCATGTCATTTTGGCCACCAGTAGTTTCTGTAGGTAGTTAGTTAGAATACAGTTCTCTTCACTACATTAGTAGTTAGATTGCAGGTCTTTACATTGCACTAGTAGTTAGAATACAGGTCTTTTCACTACATTAGTAGTTAGAATGCAGGTCTTTTCACTACATTAGTAGTTAGATTGCAGGTCTTTTCACTACATTAGTAGTTAGAATGCAGGTCTTTTCACTACAGTAGTAGTTAGAATGCAGGTCTTTTCACTACATTAGTAGTTAGAATGCAGGTCTTTTCACTTACATTAGTAGTTAGATTGCAGGTATTTTCACTACAGTAGTAGTTAGAGTAGAGGTCATTTCACTACGTTAGTAGTTAGAATGCAGGTATTTTCATTACATTAGTAGTTAGAATGCAGGTCTTTTCACTTCATTAGCAGTTAGAATACTGTCACGTTCTGACCTTAGTTCTTTTGTTATGTCTTTGTTTTAGTATGGTCAGGGCGTGAGTTGGGTGGGTTGTCTATGTTCCTTTTTCTATGATTTGGGATTTCTGTGTTTGGCCTGGTATGGTTCTCAATCAGAGGCAGCTGTCATTCGTTGTCCCTGATTGAGAACCATACTTAGGTAGCCTGGTTCACTTTGAGTTGTGGGTGATTCTTTTCCGTGTCTGTGTTTGTTCCCACATAGGACTGTTTCGTTCGGTTTTGTTTTTCACGTTGCCGTTTATTGTTTTATTCAGTGTTCTTTTTTTTTTTATACCAAGATGAACACTTACCAAGCTGTGTATTGGTCCGATCCTTGCTACTCCTCCTCAGAAGAGGAAGAGGAAAGCCGTTACAAATACAGGTCTTTTTGCTACATTAGTAGTTAGAATGCAGGTATTTTCACTACATTAGTAGTTAGAAAGCAAGTCTTTTCACTCCCTTAGTAGTTACAATGCAGGTCTTTTCACTACATTGATAGTTAGAATGCAGATCTTTTCACTAATTTAGTAGATACAGTTGAGGACATGTGATTAATTTTTTTCTCAAACTAGAGACTAATGTACTTGTCCTCTTGCTCAGTTGTGCACCGGGGGACTCCCACTCCTCTTTCTATTCTGGTTAGAGCCAGTTTGCGTTGTTCTGTGAAGGGAGTAGTACACAGAGTGGTACGAGATCTTCAGTTTCTTGGCAATTTCTTGCATGGGACAGCTTTCATTTCTCAGAACAAGAATAGACTGACGAGTTTCAGAAGAAAGGTCTTTGTTTCTGGCCATTTTGAGCCTGTAATCGAACACACAGATGCTGATGCTCCACATACTCAGCTGGTCTAAAGAAGGCCAGTTTTACTGCTTTTTAAATTAGGACAACAGTTTTCAGCTGTGCTAACATAATTGCAAAAGGGTTTTCTCATGATAAATTTGCCTTTTATAATTATAAACTTGGATTAGCTAACACAATGTGCCATTGGAACACAGGAAGGATAGTTGCTGATAATGGGCCTTGGTACGCCTATGTAGATATTCCATAAGAAAATCTGTAATTTCCAGCTACAATAGCAATTTACAAAATTAACAATGTCTACACTGTATTTTTGATCAATTTTATGTTCTTTTAATGGACAAAAAATGTGCTTTTCTTTCAAAAACAAGAACATTGTTAAATTAAGATTTTACAAGTTCAAACATACAAATGAAAACTTAACCTCTCTAGGGTAGGTGAGATGCTAACGTCCCACCAGGCCAACATCCGGGTGAAACTGCAGAGAGCTAACATTCTAAATACACCATTTGTTATAGTAAACATTCTTGTAAATACATGTATCTTCCATCATTTAAAAGATGAACATCTAATTAATCCAGCCTCTGTGTCAGATTTCAAAAAGCCCTTACTGCGAAAGCAAACATGCTATTTTCTGAGGGCGGCGCCACGCACACACAAGTATTACCAGCATTTTCCAACCAAGCATTAGCGTCAGAAAAGTCAGAAATAACAATAAAATAAATCTCTTACCATTGAAGATCTTCCTCTGGTGGCAATGCCAAGTGTCCTAACTACACAGTGAATGTTTGTTTTGTTTGATAAAATCCATTTTTATAGCCTAACACAAAACATCTGTAAACCGCTTGCGTCATGATTTGCGTCTCATTCAACTTTGGACGATGCGTTCGTGGTAATTACACACACTAAACAACGTTTATCCAGTCATGGTTGGTTTTATTGCAATCCTCTGGTTGTTACTAACATAACCATACCTGATGGTTCTTTTCCCGGGACTTATTGACTGAAACAAACCGATTTGAAGACACCAATAAATTACATCATTGTGCACCAATGGTAGGACCGGTCTATCGTTGACTGACTGTATTTTGGCCCAATGACAACTGGTCATCTTGAAATATAGCTTGGAAGATAGCCAATGAGCTGAGGTAAACGACAATATGTAATAGTTATACGTTTGAAGATCAGCCTTTGTCATAAACTCTGGCGTAAAAGAGGTTCATTCGCCATTGCAAATCCTACTTGACGGAGCCACTGGTGTTACGCATAGCAGTGCATATTCAATAGAATTTTCAACAAGTTTATATATTTAAAATATGGCGAATAAATCAGGAAAACCTAAAACAAGTCTAGGTATAGGTACAGATTTAACCCAAATTATAGAGGAAATAGATAGATACAGCGAGACAGAGTTGCTTCAAGAAGATGAATCTTTCAGCGAAGCTAGTTTTGACTCCCAGGTGGAAGACATGTTTCTGCATGGTGAGGATGCCTTGCTGGATTGGTAAGTTATAATGCTAATGTCATTGTTTGAAATTAATAATATCAAATATTATTAATTTGAGATTGTTGAGATTTTATTATTTTATTTGCAATATATAAAAATATCATCTAATGAATTGTGTAAAGTGCACATTGGCTATTGTGTGTGTGTGTGATATTTTTCAAAGGTATTTTACATAAACATGGAATGGAACAGCCCTTCACCATAGTGATTATGTTCCCTGTACTCTATGTATATATTTGTTTATTTTACATGTTGATACAGGGCTCATACGTGAAAGTATTGTTCCTGATTATTTAAATCTTTCACAGTGGCAGTGATTCTGATTATGAGCCGCCAATGTCTAGGTGTCCATCTCCCTCTGAAGCTGGTTCATCCAGCCGGACCCCCGCGGTGTGAAGTCAGTGACAGAGAAGAGGAGGTGAGGAAGAGAGAAACCTGCAGACAGAGGGCCAGAGGGTCGTTGGCACTCTGTGTTAGAAGATGATGTGGAACCAAATCCACCAGTTTTTAGACCCAAAAGGCAGCCAGGACCTCAACTAGACATGACTGCCAAGTACAGTCCCCCTTCAACTTTTTCAACTGTTTTTCACCTCGTCAGTTGTTGATTCCCTGGTGGCGAACACCAATAAGTATGGGGCTAAGAAGCAGGCAGGAAAGAAAGAGCCATGGAAGACCATTTCCATGTCAGGCCTTTTCTGCTACTTTTCAATGGTCATTTACAAGGGGCTGGTGAAGTTGAAAACTCTAAGGGACTATTGGAAAACGTCAGCTCTCTATCAACTGCCTTTCCCCATGACTGTCATGTCTTGTAAAAGGTTTCTGACTATCTCACGGGCGCTTCACATCAGTGACCCAGAAGTTGATGGGGAGAATGACAAGAAGAGAGGGACACCAAGGTTTGATAGGCTGTGCAAAATCAAACCTCTCTACCCCAACACCGTTGAGGCCTGCAAGACCTATTTTCAGCCAGCCCAGAACCTGTTCATCGATGAGAGGATGGTAGCCTCAAAGGCCAGAATCAGCATCAAACAGTACATGCGTAACAAACCAACCAAATGGGGTTACAAACTGTTTGTTTTGGCTGGCAATTGTTTTGTTTATGAGGCGAAAAACAGTTTAGCTACCGGTAATGGACTTTGTGATTCCGTTATGGAGTTATTGGATTTTCAACTGCTGGGGAAGGGCTACAAACTGTTTGTGGACAACTTCTACGGAAGCCCTACCCTGTTTACAAAGCTGAGAAAGGGCTACAAACTGATTGTGGACAACTTCTACGGAAGCCCTACCCTGTTTACAGAGCTGAGGAAGGGCTACAAACTGTTTGTGGACAACTTCTACGGAAGCCCTACCCTGTTTACAGAGCTGAGAAAGGGCTACAAACTGATTGTGGACAACTTCTACGGAAGCCATACCCTGTTGACAGAGCTGAG
Organism: Oncorhynchus gorbuscha; assembly: GCF_021184085.1. Classification (NCBI taxonomy): domain Eukaryota; kingdom Metazoa; phylum Chordata; class Actinopteri; order Salmoniformes; family Salmonidae; genus Oncorhynchus; species Oncorhynchus gorbuscha. Next base: position 79,328,267 of record NC_060181.1, on the reverse strand, counting down.
GAAGCGGGATGTGCGGGCTTGTGGTACCATTCGAACCAACAGAGTGGGCTTTCCAAAGACAACGATTAACAACATGCCTAAGCGGGCTGAGCGGGGTACCATGCGATGGATCTGTGAAGATGGCCTGCTCTTTGTGAAGTGGATGGCTACCAGAGAGGTGGTCATGTGCTCCAGTATCCACAAGTCCTTCAGTGGAGATCACGTCGTCAGGCGTGTGAAGGAGGGACAACAAACAGATCCATAGAGGGAGGTACAACAAACAGATCCAGAGAGAGAGGGACAACAAACAGATTCAGACAGGGAGGGACAACAAACAGATCCAGAGAGAGAGGGACAACAAACAGATCCAGAGAGAGAGGGACAACAAACAGATCCAGAGAGAGAGGGACAACAAACAGATCCAGAGAGAGAGGGACAACAAACAGATCCAGAGAGAGAGGGACAACAAACAGATCCAGACAGGGAGGGACAACAAACAGATCCAGAGAGAGAGGGACAACAACCAGATCCATAGAGAGAGGGACAACAAACAGATCCAGAGAGAGAGGGACAACAAACAGATCCAGAGAGAGAGGGACAACAACCAGATCCAGAGAGAGAGGGACAACAAACAGATTCAGACAGGGAGGGACAGCAAACAGATCCAGAGAGAGAGGGACAACAAACAGATTCAGACAGGGAGGGACAGCAAACAGATCCAGAGAGAAATACATTTCTCTATTTTTTTTCTCATTTTGTCTGTCATACTTGAAGTGTACCTATGATGAAAATTACAGGCCACTCTCATCTTTTTAAGTGGGAGAACTTGCACAATTGGTGGCTGACTAAATACTTTGCCCGACTGTACATGGACACACACACTCGTACATAGTTGCATAGGGTTGAAGTATAATATTGTATAAATTGAGCTATGTCAACTTTCTGCCATTCAAATCAAATTCTCCACCAATGCATCATAGTTCTATCATCACAAACAGATAGTGTTTGATGCGTGCATCAACCATGTTAATCTGCTTTAATGTTGGCTAACATTCTGTCTATATTACAGATCTCTATTACAGGAGAAAGAGTGGGGAGAAAGAAAGAAGGAGATGGAAAGAGACAGAGGAAGAGAGTGGGGGGAGGGCAGGGAGAAAGAGTGGGGAGAAAGAAAGAAGGAGATGGAAAGAGACAGAGGAAGAGAGTGGGGGGAGGGCAGGGAGAAAGAGTGGGGAGAAAGAAAGAAGGAGATGGAAAGAGACAGAGGAAGAGAGTGGGGGGGGGGGGCAGGGAGAAAGAAAGAAGGAGATGGAAAGAGACAGAGGAAGAGAGTGGGGGGAGGGCAGGGAGAAAGAAAGAAGGAGATGGAAAGAGACAGAGGAAGAGAGTGGGGGGAGGGCAGGGAGAAAGAAAGAAGGAGATGGAAAGAGACAGAGGAAGAGAGTGGGGGGAGGGCAGGGAGAAAGAAAGAAGGAGATGGAAAGAGACAGAGGAAGAGAGTGGGGGGAGGGCAGGGAGAAAGAGTGGGGAGAAAGAAAGAAGGAGATGGAAAGAGACAGAGGAAGAGAGTGGGGGGAGGGCAGGGAGAAAGAGTGGGGAGAAAGAAAGAAGGAGATGGAAAGAGACAGAGGAAGAGAGTGGGGGGGGAGGGCAGGGAGAAAGAAAGAAGGAGATGGAAAGAGACAGAGGAAGAGAGTGGGGGGAGGGCAGGGAGAAAGAAAGAAGGAGATGGAAAGAGACAGAGGAAGAGAGTGGGGGGGGGGGGGGAGGGCAGGGAGAAAGAGTGGGGAGAAAGAAAGAAGGAGATGGAAAGAGACAGAGGAAGAGAGTGGGGGGAGGGCAGGGAGAAAGAGTGGGGAGAAAGAAAGAAGGAGATGGAAAGAGACAGAGGAAGAGAGTGGGGGGAGGGGCAGGGAGAAAAAAGAAGGAGATGGAAAGAGACAGAGGAAGAGAGTGGGGGGAGGGCAGGGAGAAAGAGTGGGGAGAAAGAAAGAAGGAGATGGAAAGAGACAGAGGAAGAGAGTGGGGGGGGGGGGGCAGGGAGAAAGAAAGAAGGAGATGGAAAGAGACAGAGGAAGAGAGTGGGGGGAGGGCAGGGAGAAAGAGTGGGGAGAAAGAAAGAAGGAGATGGAAAGAGACAGAGGAAGAGAGTGGGGGGAGGGCAGGGAGAAAGAAAGAAGGAGATGGAAAGAGACAGAGGAAGAGAGTGGGGGGAGGGCATGGGGAGAAAGAGTGGGGAGAAAGAAAGAAGGAGATGGAAAGAGACAGAGGAAGAGAGTGGGGGGAGGGGGGAGAAAGAGTGGGGAGAAAGAAAGAAGGAGATGGAAAGAGACAGAGGAAGAGAGTGGGGGGGGGGGGGGGGGCAGGGAGAAAGAGTGGGGAGAAAGAAAGAAGGAGATGGAAAGAGACAGAGGAAGAGAGTGGGGGGAGGGCAGGGAGAAAGAGTGGGGAGAAAGAAAGAAGGAGATGGAAAGAGACAGAGGAAGAGAGGGGGGGGGGCAGGGAGAAAGAGTGGGGAGAAAGAAAGAAGGAGATGGAAAGAGACAGAGGAAGAGAGTGGGGGGAGGGCAGGGAGAAAGAAAGAAGGAGATGGAAAGAGACAGAGGAAGAGAGTGGGGGGAGGGCAGGGAGAAAGAGTGGGGAGAAAGAAAGAAGGAGATGGAAAGAGACAGAGGAAGAGAGAGGGGGGGGGGGGAGGGCAGGGAGAAAGAAAGAAGGAGATGGAAAGAGACAGAGGAAGAGAGTGGGGGGAGGGCAGGGAGAAAGAGTGGGGAGAAAGAAAGAAGGAGATGGAAAGAGACAGAGGAAGAGAGTGGGGGGGGGAGGGCAGGGAGAAAGAGTGGGGAGAAAGAAAGAAGGAGATGGAAAGAGACAGAGAGAAGAGAGTGGGGGGAGGGCAGGGAGAAAGAAAGAAGGAGATGGAAAGAGACAGAGGAAGAGAGTGGGGGGAGGGCAGGGAGAAAGAGTGGGGAGAAAGAAAGAAGGAGATGGAAAGAGACAGAGGAAGAGAGTGGGGGGAGGGCAGGGAGAAAGAGTGGGGAGAAAGAAAGAAGGAGATGGAAAGAGACAGAGGAAGAGAGTGGGGGGAGGGCAGGGAGAAAGAGTGAGGGGGGGAGAAAGAAAGAAGGAGATGGAAAGAGACAGAGGAAGAGAGTGGGGGGAGGGCAGGGAGAAAGAAAGAAGGAGATGGAAAGAGACAGAGGAAGAGAGTGGGGGGAGGGCAGGGAGAAAGAAAGAAGGAGATGGAAAGAGACAGAGGAAGAGAGTGGGGGGAGGGCAGGGGGGGGGCAGGGAGAAAGAGTGGGGGAGAAAGAAAGAAGGAGATGGAAAGAGACAGAGGAAGAGAGTGGGGGGAGGGCAGGGAGAAAGAGTGGGGAGAAAGAAAGAAGGAGATGGAAAGAGACAGAGGAAGAGAGTGGGGGGAGGGCAGGGAGAAAGAGATGGGGAGAAAGAAAGAAGGAGATGGAAAGAGACAGAGGAAGAGAGTGGGGGGAGGGCAGGGAGAAAGAGTGGGGGAGAAAGAAAGAAGGAGATGGAAAGAGACAGAGGAAGAGAGTGGGGGGGGAGGGCAGGGAGAAAGAGTGGGGAGAAAGAAAGAAGGAGATGGAAAGAGACAGAGGAAGAGAGTGGGGGGGAGGGCAGGGAGAAAGAAAGAAGGAGATGGAAAGAGACAGAGGAAGAGAGTGGGGGGGGAGGGCAGGGAGAAAGAAAGAAGGAGATGGAAAGAGACAGAGGAAGAGAGTGGGGGGAGGGCAGGGAGAAAGAAAGAAGGAGATGGAAAGAGACAGAGGAAGAGAGTGGGGGGAGGGCAGGGAGAAAGAAAGAAGGAGATGGAAAGAGACAGAGGAAGAGAGTGGGGGGAGGGCAGGGAGAAAGAAAGAAGGAGATGGAAAGAGACAGAGGAAGAGAGTGGGGGGAGGGCAGTGGGGAGAAAGGAAGGGAGAAAGAGACAGGGGAAGAAAGGGAGAAAAAGAAGGAGATGGAAAGAGACAGAGGAAGAGAGTGGGGGGGAGGGCAGGGAGAAAGAAAGAAAGGAGGAGATGGAAAGAGACAGAGGAAGAGAGTGGGGGGAGGGCAGGGAGAAAGAGTGGGGAGAAAGAAAGAAGGAGATGGAAAGAGACAGAGGAAGAGAGTGGGGGGAGGGCAGGGAGAAAGAAAGAAGGAGATGGAAAGAGACAGAGACAGAGGAAGAGAGTGGGGGGAGGGCAGGGAGAAAGAGAAAGGGGAGAAAGAGACAGAGGAGATGGAAAGAGACAGAGGAAGAGAGTGGGGGGAGGACAGGGAGAAAGAGTGGGGAGAAAGAAAGAAGGAGATGGAAAGAGACAGAGGAAGAGAGTGGGGGGGCAGGGAGAAAGAGTGGGGAGAAAGAAAGAAGGAGATGGAAAGAGACAGAGGAAGAGAGTGGGGGGGGAGGGCAGGGAGAAAGAAAGAAGGAGATGGAAAGAGACAGAGGAAGAGAGCAGGGGGGGGGGGAGGGCAGGGAGAAAGAAAGAAGGAGATGGAAAGAGACAGAGGAAGAGAGTGGGGGGAGGGCAGGGAGAAAGAGTGGAAAGAGACAGAGGGGAGAAAGAAAGAAGGAGATGGAAAGAGACAGAGGAAGAGAGTGGGGGGAGGGCAGGGAGAAAGAAAGAAGGAGATGGAAAGAGACAGAGGAAGAGAGTGGGGGGAGGGCAGGGAGAAAGAAAGAAGGAGATGGAAAGAGACAGAGGAAGAGAGAGTGGGGGGGAGGGCAGGGAGAAAGAGTGGGGAGAAAGAAAGAAGGAGATGGAAAGAGACAGAGGAAGAGAGTGGGGGGAGGGCAGGGAGAAAGAAAGAAGGAGATGGAAAGAGACAGAGGAAGAGAGTGGGGGGAGGGCAGGGGAGAAAGAGATGGAAAGAGACAGAGGAAGAGAGTGGGGGGGGGGGGAGAAAGAAAGAAGGAGATGGAAAGAGACAGAGGAAGAGAGTGGGGGGAGGGCAGGGAGAAAGAGTGGGGAGAAAGAAAGAAGGAGATGGAAAGAGACAGAGGAAGAGAGTGGGGGGGCAGGGAGAAAGAGTGGGGAGAAAGAAAGAAGGAGATGGAAAGAGACTGTCATGCAGGTGATAGAGGACCCAAAAGCGACTTAACAGAAACAGAGTTTATTCAAGTCCAAACAGGGAATAACAGAAATCCTCTAGTCTGTAGAGGGGAATAACAAGAAAAGATGGCCACAGACTGCAGGAAGAGAGTGGGGGAGGGGGGCAGGCCGAAGTTGAAAGAGACAGATGGAAAGAGACAGAGGAAGACACGCAGCATCTGATGAAGGAAAAAACATGGACAGGACAGAGGAAGAAACACAATCACAGAAAGGTGAATACTAAACAAGGAACCGACAGGACAGGAACGGAACACAAAGGAATAAATAGGGACTCCAATCAGAGGGAAAGGACAGAGGAACAGGTGTGGGAAGACTAAATGATGATTAGGGGAATAGGAACAGCTGGGAGCAGGAGAAAGAACGATAGAGAGAAGAGAGAGCGAGAGAGGGAGGAGGGGGAGAGAGAGGGATAGAAAGAGATGGAAAGAACCTAATAAGACCAGCAGAGGGAAACGAATAGAATGGGGAGCACAGGGACAAGACATGATAATAAATGACAAACATGACAGAGACAGAGGAAGAGAGTGGGGGGAGGGCAGGGAGAAAGAGTGGGGAGAAAGAAAGAAGGAGATGGAAAGAGACAGAGGAAGAGAGTGGGGGGAGGGCAGGGAGAAAGAGTGGGGAGAAAGAAAGAAGGAGATGGAAAGAGACAGAGGAAGAGAGTGGGGGGGGAGGGCAGGGAGAAAGAAAGAAGGAGATGGAAAGAGACAGAGGAAGAGAGTGGGGGGGGGGCAGGGAGAAAGAAAGAAGGAGATGGAAAGAGACAGAGGAAGAGAGTGGGGGGGCAGGGAGAAAGAGTGGAAGACAAAGACAAAGAAGGGTGGAGGAGTGAAACACTTTGCTATAAGTGAAGTGATAGGCACATATGTGACTGGTTTAAATTATACAACCCTTGCAAGATTAAACCTTTCTATATGTATTTCAATGTTTGGTGTATACCGGTGGCTGAGGTTTGAATGTGTTACTTCCAGAGTCCTATAGCAGCCTAGAAATACTCTTTAATATACAGTACCAGTCAAAAGCTTGGACACACCTACTCATTCCAGAGTTTTTATTTATTTTTACTATTTTTCTACATTGCAGAATAATAGTGAAGACATCAAAACTATGAAATAACACTCATGGATCATGCAGTAACCAAAAAAGTCTTAAACAAATTCAAATATATTTTATATTTGATATTCTTCAAAGTAGCCACCCTTTGCCTTGATGAAAGCTTTGCACAATCTTGGCATTCTCTCAACCAGCTTCATGAGGTAGTCACTTTAAATGTATTTCAATGAATAGGTGTGCCTTGTTAAAAGTTCATTTGTCTTGTTAAAAGAATAATACAGAAGATATACCTAGTTGTCTTCACTAGCCAGCTAGCTAACGTCCACTGATTAGCTGCACTGGAGAAACTATTACACTCAACTGAACGACTTGATTAGTGTAGTGTTAGCTAGCTACATAGCTGTCTTTGCTGTCTTTGTATCTTCGTATCCAAGATAATTGTGTAGTTTAGAGTGTGTAGTCTTAGAGTGATTATCTTAATTTACCGAGGTTAGCTAGCCAGCTATTTGTCGTCCTTAACGTAGGAGACTCTGCTAGCTAGCCAACAGCTAGCCAACGTCTACCGAATAGACGCACAACCCGGTCGCATTCACAGGTAGTATCACATTTTCATTTCATTTCATTACAGTACAACGGTTTGATTTGTTTGATCGTAGCTAGCTACATAACTAGCTACATAGCTGTCTTTGTATCAAAGATAACTGTGTAGTCTAGAGCAATTTTCTAGGTTAGCTAGCCAGCTATTGTCGTTCTTTTAACGCAACGTAACGTAAACAACACTACTAGCTAGCCAGCTAGCCCCCGAATAGCAGCACTGCAGTAACTATTACACTCAACGGAACGACTTGATTAGTGTAGTGTCAACAATGCACCCACTGCCAGCTAGCCTACTTCAGCAGTACTGTATCATTTTAATCATTTTAGTCAATAAGATTCTTGCTACGTAGCTTAACTTTCTGAAGATTCGAGACGTGTAGTCCACTTGTCATTCCAATCTCCTTTGCATTAGCGTAGCCTCTTCTGTAGCCTGTCAACTATGTGTCTGTTTATCCCTGTTCTCTCCTCTCTGCACAGACCATACAAACGCTCCACACCGCGTGGCCGCGCCACCCTAATCTGGTGGTCCCAGCGCACGACCCACGTGGAGTTCCAGGTCTCCGGTAGCCTCTGAACTGCCAATCTGCGGTCAACAAGGCAGAGTTCATCTCAGCCTATGCCTCCCTCCAGTCCTCGACTTCTTGGCACTGACAGAAACATGGATCACCACAGACAACACTGCTACTCCTAATGCTCTCTCTTCGTCCGCCCACGTGTTCTCGCACACCCCGAGAGCTTCTGGTCAGCGGGGTGGTGGCACCGGGATCCTCATCTCTCCCAAGTGGTCATTCTCTCTTTCTCCCCTTACCCATCTGTCTATTGCCTCCTTTGAATTCCATGCTGTCACAGTTACCAGCCCTTTCAAGCTTAACATCCTTATCATTTATCACCCTCCAGGTTCCTCGGAGAGTTCATCAATGAGCTTGATGCCTTGATAAGCTCCTTTCCTGAGGACGGCTCACCTCTCACAGTTCTGGGCGACTTTAACCTCCCCACGTCTACCTTTGACTCATTCCATTCTCTGCCTCCTTCTTTCCACTCCTCTCCTCTTTTGACCTCACCCTCTCACCTTCCCCCTACTCACAAGGCAGGCAATACGCTCGACCTCATCTTTACTAGATGCTGTTCTTCCACTAACCTCATTGCAACTCCCCTCCAAGTCTCCGACCACTACCTTGTATCCTTTTCCTCTCGCTCTCATCCAACACCTCCCACACTGCCCCTACTCGGATGGTATCGCGCCGTCCCAACCTTCGCTCTCTCTCCCCCGATACTCGTTCTCTCTCCTCTTCCATCCTATCATCTCTTCCTCCGCTCAAACCTTCTCCAACCTATCTCCTGATTCTGCCTCCTCAACCCTCCTCTCCTCCCTCTCTGCATCCTTTGACTCTCTATGTCCCCTATCCTCCAGGCCGGCTCGGTCCTCCCCTCCCACTCCGTGGCTCGATGACTCATTGCGAGCTCACAGAACAGGGCTCCGGGCAGCCGAGCGGAAATGGAGGAAAACTCGCCTCCCTGCGGACCTGGCATCCTTTCACTCCCTCCTCTCTACATTTTCCTCCTCTGTCTCTGCTGCTAAAGCCACTTTCTACCATGCTAAATTCCAAGCATCTGCCTCTAACCCTAGGAAGCTCTTTGCCACCTTCTCCTCCCTCCTGAATCCTCCTCCCCCTCCCCCTCCTCCCTCTCTGCAGATGACTTAAGTTGGACCTTCAACCATTTTGAAAAGAAGGTTCGACCGGGTTCGACATCCGATCCTCGTTTGCTAAGTCAAACGACACCGCTGGTTCTGCTCACACTGCCCTACCCTGTGCTCTGACCTCTTTCTCCCCTCTCTCTCCAGATGAAATCTCGCAAGCTGTCAGTGATTGGCCCGTTCTTGTGACGGCCGGCCGCCCAACAACCTGCCCACTTGACCCTATCCCCTCCTCTCTTCTCCAGACCATTTCCGGAGACCTTCTCCCTTACCTCACCTCGCTCATCAACTCATCCCTGACCGCTGGCTACGTCCCTTCCGTCTTCAAGAGAGCGAGAGTTGCACCCCTTCTGAAAAAACCTACACTCGATCCCTCCGATGTCAACAATTACAGACCAATATCCCTTCTTTCTTTTCTCTCCAAAACTCTTGAACGTGCCGTCCTTGGCCAGCTCTCCCGCTATCTCTCTCTAAATGACCTTCTTGATCCAAATCAGTCAGGTTTCAAGACTAGTCATTCAACTGAGACTGCTCTCCTCTGTATCACGGAGGCGCTCCGCACTGCTAAAGCTAACTCTCTCTCCTCTGCTCTCATCCTTCTAGATCTATCGGCTGCCTTCGATACTGTGAACCATCAGATCCTCCTCTCCACCCTCTCCGAGTTGGGCATCTCCGGCGCGGCCCACGCTTGGATTGCGTCCTACCTGACAGGTCGCTCCTATTTACCAGGTGGCGTGGCGAGAATCTGTCTCCTCACCACGCGCTCTCACCACTGGTGTCCCCCAGGGCTCTGTTCTAGGCCCTCTCCTATTCTCGCTATACACCAAGTCACTTGGCTCTGTCATATTGTTCACCTCACATGGTCTCTCCTATCATTGCTATGCAGACGACACACAATTAATCTTCTCCTTTCACCCCTTCTGATGACCAGGTGGCGTTTAAAGTCGCATCTCTGCATGTCTGGCAGACATATCAGTGTGGATGACGGATCACCACCTCAAGCTGAACCTCGGCAAGACGGAGCTGCTCTTCCTCCCGGGGAAGGACTGCCCGTTCCATGATCTCGCCATCACGGTAGACAACTCCATTGTGTCCTCCTCCCAGAGCGCTAAGAACCTTGGCGTGATCCTGGACAACACCCTCGTCGTTCTCAACCAACATCAAGGCGGTGGCCCGTTCCTGTAGGTTCATGCTCTACAACATCCTATGGTGTTGAATGCGAGCTGAGATGAACAGCATTCTCACCCTGCCTCACACAGGAAGCAAATTGGAGTGGGCGCAGGTCCTAATCCAGGCACTAGCTGTCATCTCCCGTCTGGATTACTGCACCGGCCACTGCGCATGTTGGCTGGGCTGGGCCTGCCTGTGCCATTAAACCCCTTCAACTCATCCAGAACGCCGCAGCCCGTCTGGTGTTCAACCTTCCCAAGTGCGCATGTTTCTGTTGCAGGCCGTGTCTCACGTCACCCTGCTCCTCCGTTCTCTCCACTGGCTTCCAGTTGAAGCTCGCATCCGCTACAAGACCATGGTGCTTGCCTACGGAGCTGTGAGGGGAACGGCACCTCAGTACCTCCAGGCTCTGATCAGGCCCTACACCCAAACAAGGGCACTGCGTTCATCCACCTCTGGCCTGCTCGCCTCCCTACCACTGAGGAAGTACAGCTCCCGCTCAGCCCAGTCAAAACTGTTCGCTGCTCTGGCCCCCCAATGGTGGAACAAACTCCCTCACGACGCCAGGACAGCGGAGTCAATCACCACCTTCCGGAGACACCTGAAACCCCACCTCTTTAAGGAATACCTAGGATAGGATAAGTAATCCCTCTCACCCCCCCCTTTAAGATTTAGATGCACTATTGTAAATTGACTGTTCCACTGGATGTCATAAGGTGAATGCACCAATTTGTAAGTCGCTCTGGATAAGAGCGTCTGCTAAATGACTTAAATGTTAAATGTAATGTAAATGGTAAAAGACCAAGTCTATATTATGCCAAGAACAGCACAAATAAGCAAAGAGAAATGACAGTCCATCATTACATAAGACATGAAGATCAGTCAATCTGGAAAATGTGAAGCGCTATGATGAAACTGTCTCTCATAAGGACCACCACAAGAAAGGAAGTTCATTAAAGTTAGTTCATTAGAGTTACCAGCCTCAGAAATTGCAGCCCAAATAAATTCTTTACAGAGTTCAAGTAACAGACATCTCAACATCAACTGTTCAGAGGAGACTGCGTGAATCAGGCCTTCATGGCCGAATTGCTGCAAAGAAACCACTACCAAAGGACACCAATAAGAAGAAGAGACTTGCTTGGGCCAAGAAACACAAGCAATGGACATTAAACCATTGGAAATCTGTCCTTTGGTCTGATAAATCCAAATTTTAGATTTTTGGTTCCAAACGCTGTGTCTTTGTGAGATGCAGAGTAGGTGAACGGATGATCTCTGCATGTGTGGTTCCTACCGTGAAGCATGGAGGAGGAGGTGTGATGGTGTGGGGGTGCTTTGCTGGTGACACTGTCAGTGATTTATTTATTATTCAAGGCAAACTTAACCAGCATGGCTACCACAGCATTCTGCAGAGATACGCCACCCCATCTGAATTACACTTATTGGGACTATCTTTCGTTTTTCAACAGGAAAATGACCCAACACACCTCCAGGCTGTGTAAGGGCTATTTGACCAAGCAGGAGAGTTATGGAGTGCTGCATCAGATGACCTCGCCTCCACGATTCCCCAACCTCAACCCAATTGAGATGGTTTGGGATGAGTTGGACAACAGAGTAAAGGAAAAGCAGCAAAGTGCTCAGCATATGTGGAACTCCTTCAAGACCGTTGGAAAAGTATTCCAGGTGAAGCTGTTTGAAAGAATGCCAAGAGTGTGCAATGTAATGTTCCTGAAATGACAATTTACATTGAACTTTTACATGTAATTGGCCTTTAATGTGAAATGGGTTGGTAAAGGTGTCCGTAGGTCTCCATTGGTATGGTGTGGTATTTGATTAGACTGGGGTCAACTGAAACCAAGGCTATTTTTATGTCCAACAATGCAACGAGGAGGTGATTTATGAAAATTGCCAAGCAACTGATGCTGCACAACACCATCAACATGGACCCACAAAACTGAGATATAAAAAAGGAGATAGATTAAACAGAAAGACGACAGTGTTGGGTGAGAGAGTGAGGGGAGGTGCTGGGTGAGAGAATGTACAGCATTTCTATTTCAGGCATTGACCAACTGATAACAACAGTGCTGAGGTGATGGAAATATATGGACATCATTTGTACCAGAGCATGAGAGACAGATACACCTCTGTACTATATAGTCAGAAGGTGGTGCTTAGGGGTTGTTGCTTTGCTTGTTTACAGCATAGCAACAAACCCGTGGTTTAAAATCTAGGCATTATGCTTTTATCTAGGAATTAAATGCAATATATCTCAGATATATCTCTTTCTAAATGGCATTGGCACCTTTGCTTTATGTTTCTATTCAGAGGACTATTCAAAGAATCTATCCAAGGCCAAAATAAAATAACATCTAAATAAAATGTAATGTTATTCATCACATGCTTCGTAAACAACAGGTGTGGATTAACAGTGAAATGTTACTGACAGGTCCTGAGTACAAGGTGATCCAGGAAACTCCCAGGGAATCGCGGGACTCTTGCTAGTCCACCAGGGGGCAATGTTACTTGTGTGGAGTGTGCTGATGACGTCGCCCCACTGTATGCGCTTCGGTAGCCTGATTACATCCAGACTGATGACACGTTCAAAACTGCAGTTATAACATGGTGGTACCAAACCTAAGTGCAGTAAATTAGCGGTCACGTCTACTCCTTTTCCCTCCCTCTGGCGCTCAACGTCGCCAGTCTACTAACCACTGGCAACTAGATTACACAAACCTGTTCCCCATTATTACACACACCTGGTCATCATTTTTTCTTTGATTACTCCCTCTTTATTTCTCCCTCCGTTGTCATGAGGGAGCATTGTTTTCTCTCACGTTCAGTACACGTCTCATGTTTGTTCATTTGTATTGTTTCATTATTAAACTCACCTTCTGCACTTGCTTCCTGACTCCCAGCATGTATGTTACAGAATACTATCTCGCAATATGGAAGCAGCAGAAGATAAAACCATCTTCCAGACCATCAACAAACAGGGTCATGTACATGTACTTCACCAACACCACAACCAGCTAGCACAACTGGGTACTGCATGGAGGAGGTCCTCCGTTTTCTCTACTGCCTCGACACCACCAGCGAGGCTCTCCATACTCCTATCAGAGGGCCTCCTACCACGGGTCTTCACAGTGAGCCAGTCCCCCAGCCTACTCAGTTGTCATTCGGTAGTATTGTTTTCTCTCACGTTCAGTATGCTTCTCATGTTTGTTCATTTGTATCGTTTCATTATTAAACTCAACTTTTGCATATTCTTCCTGACTCCCGGTGTATATGTTACATTAACTTGGTTTTTACATGGACTTTGTAGTTATTGCAAATTCCAAGCTACGTTTTCTTTGAAACGGAACATAATTAAACCCGGACACAATATAAAACAGATACTACAAAGCCTGATTTCAGTCTTTAACTCAATTTGACCAAAAGTGTAGTTGCTGCATTTTGGGCAGAAAAGTTCCCTAATGGTGGAGCACTGGCATATATATATAGTGACAGACCAGGGGGTTTGGTCAAGACGTTTACACAGATCAGACACGCTGTAGCCTGTCAGGCACAAAACTGAACTCCCTCCTCATCCCTGCAACCATCCCCAACTATACGGGAGTCCTTTCTTCCCCCCACTCTCCCCTGTGTGCTGCCCTTCTGGCAGCTTTGTGGGCCTTGCACAGCTGGTGAGCAATCAGCCCCAATTAGTCCTGGCAGGAGAGCCCATCGAGACTTGTCACGTCCAGTAGATGGAGCCATCGCCTGGTGATGTATACTCTGTCTGTCACCAGGCCTCTACGAGTCTCCCCCTGTTGGCTGACCTGCTGTACTCCACAATATATATACACACACACACCACTATATACAGCATCCCTTAACAGTATAATCAATGGGCTGTCAATGTTTTTCAGTGGAACTACTGAAGATGAAAAACAGCTTTTGTGATGTGTGTGTGAAATGTAATACCTCAATACCTCAGCTAAAACAGCTAAAACCTGTTAAAACTGGATTTGCCCAAACCTACAATACAGTAAATGTATAGCTACTAATGATGTATATTGCAATTGGCCAGATAGAGAACATGAAAGGGTTTATTTAAAGTACGTTGGTCATGTGACATGAGCATTTGAATAAGTTTCACATGACGGTGCGTGTGTGTTTGGTAGTTTTATCATGTATAATTCCACATTTATAATTAATGACTTGTTCGTGTTTTCTGTTCTCTGTTGGTTTGTTTTCTGGTCATAGTTCCTCATGTGGGGAGTGTGACAGTCAATGCTCCTCCTGTTTTTGGGGAGAATGAGATTGTATTTGCAACCTGTGTGGATGCTGGTGCTGTGTGTATAATTGTAACCTGTTGCCTGCCTAAGTTTATGCGGGGTTAGTCGTTTATTGTGAGGTGCTCAGTTAGGTATTACTGTTTACTGACGTCTTCCGGCACTACGGGGTGCCTGAGGACATAGTTTCTCATCGGGGTCCCTAGTTCACGTCCAGGCTGTGGAAGGCATTCATGGAACGTTTGGAGGTCTCGGTCAGCCTTACCTCGGGTTTTCACCCCGAGAGTTACGGGCAGGTGGAGAGAGTGAACCAGGATGTGGGTAGGTTTCTGCGGTCGTATCGCCAGGACCGGCCAGGGGAGTGGGCGAAGTATATCCCCTGGGCAGAGAAACCCAGAAATCACTCCGCCACTCCTCTACGAACCTATCGCCCTTCCAGTGCATGTTGGGCTATCAGCCGGTTCTGGTACCATGGCATCCGAGCCAGACCGAGGCTCATGTGGTGGACGATTGGGTGAGGCGCTCAAGGGAGACCTGGGAGGCCGCCCACGGGTACCTTAAATTGGGCCGAGGGGAGGCAGAAGGCAAGTGCTGACCGCCACCGCAGCAAGGCCCCGGTGTTCCGGGTCTGGCTCTCAACCCGAAACCTGCCCCTACGCCTGCCCTGCCGGTAGCTGGGTGCGCGGTTTGTGGGGCCGTTTAAAGTCCTGAGGAGAATAAACAAGGTGTTTCATAGGTTACAGCTTCCCCCTTATTACCGTATTAACCCCTCGTTTCATGTGTCTCTCCTCAGGCCGGTGGTGGCTGGTCCGCTTCAAGAAGCTGAGGTGCGGGAGGTCCCTCCGCCCCCCTGAACATCGAATGCAGTTCGGTCCATACTGGACTCGAGGCGTCGGGTGGGGGGTCTTCAGTAACTCGTGGATTGGGAGGGGTATGGTCCGGAGGAGAGATGCTGGGTGCCGGTGGAGGACGTATTGGACCCACCTATGCTGAGGGAGTTTCACCTCCTCCATCCGGATCGCCCTGCGCCTCGTCCTCGGGGTCATCCTCGAGGCCTGCGTCGGCGTCAGGGGGGGGTACTGTCATGACTTCTACTGAAGGTAGTTCCTGTCCCTGTTCGGACGGCGCTCGGCGGTCGGCGTCGCCGGTCTACTAGCCATCACGATCCCTTTTTCCTTTTCTGGTTGTTTTGTCTTTGGTTCTTTTTCACACCTGGTTTCATTTGCATTAATTTCTGTGGGTATAATTGTAACCTGTTGCCTGCCTAAGTTTGTGCGGGATTATTTATTATTGTGAGGTGCTCGATTAGGTATTACCGTTATTTGTTTTCAAGGGTTCTGAAGTATATGAGTGTCGGAACTTTGTTTGTTCCTCCGTGCGTTTGTACGGATGTTCTATTGTCGAGGGCGTTGTACCTTTTGATTGTGCCATTCCTGTGTTGGTGGACTTTCTTATTAAAACACGCTTCTCAGACATCCTTGCTCTCCTGCGCCTGACTCCAACACCTACCACCTACATGCACGCTATCAAAACTGAACATAACGCGACAATGTATACTGAGATTTTTTTTATATAAATATGACGTTTATCTAACAAAACATACATGTATTGTGTAACATGAAGTCCTATGAGTGTCACCTGATGAAGATCATCAAAGGTTAGTGATTCATTCTATCTCTATTTGTGCTTTTTGTGAAAATGGCTGTTTTTCTGTGACTTGGCTCTGACCTAACATAAACGTTTGTGGTGAGTTTGAGGTAAAGCCTATTTTAAATCGGACACTGTGGTGTGATTAACAAGAATTGAATCTTTAAAATGGTGTGAAATAGTTGTATGTTTGAGGAATTTTAATTATGGGATTTCTGTTGTTTGGAATTTGGCGCCCTGCACTTTCACTGGCTGTTGTCATATCGATCCCACTTAGTGGGATCTCAGCCCTAAGAAGTTTTTAACCCTATCACCCTATTATTCGTTGTTTTAGCCTAGTATTAGTGTAGCATTGCATTTGTGGTCACCAGTAGTTACTGTAGGTAGTTAGTAGTTAGAATTCAGGTGTTTTCACCACATTAGTAGTTAGAATTCAGGTGTTTTCACTACATGAATAGTTAGAATGCAATTATTTTCAGTACATTAGTAGTTAGAATGTAGGTATTTTCACTAACATAGTACTCAAGACCTTGCTTTGATTAGTGCACAGTGAATTCACCAAGTTAGTAGTTACAATGCAGGTCTAGTTACAATGCAGGTATTTTCAGTAAGTTAGTCGTTAGAATGCAGGTTAGAAATAGACTGTGTCATGTAAGTTTACTCAAGGCCTTGCTTTGGTTAGTGCACTGTAACATCTTTGTAACATCTCTGTAACATCTTCAGCCTTGGAACTACATGTAGGATCACACTGTTGCCTGTGGAGTCTTTGTGGCTCTACTTGGTCTGTTTGATGTTATGGGAGCCACTTCTGTGGACCACATGGGGGTTCACGGCAGTCGGTCTCAACTTCCTCCCAACCCCCTCCCCCAAAACACGTTATGTTGAAACATGCTTAAAGATGAACTTAGTCTGCACACCTGCCTTTTTCTTATCAACAAGGTGTGTGGGCTTAGTAGTGGTGGTTGGGTGGTATGTGTGTACAGTACTAGTCTACATTTCTTTGTGTTGGTTTTATTCACACACTGATTGGTTGATGCTAATTAAACCTATACTGTAGTGAGTGAGGCATGCATTTCATTCTCTTGTGAAATTAAATATAATTCAATATGTGTAGTGACCAGTAGCTGTTAGATATCTCTATGGGAAGTCGGGGGAAACCCCAGTTTGGCGTTTCAATTCATCCCAAAGGTGTTCGATGGGGTTTAGGACAAGTCTCTGTGCAGGCCAGTCAAGTTCTTCCACACTGATCTCAACAAACCATTTCTGCATGGACCTTGCTTTGTGCACGGGGGCATTGTCATTCTGAAACAAGAGCGAGCCTTCCCCAAACTATTGCCACAAAGTTGGAAGCATAGAATTGTCTAGGATGTCATTATATGCTCTACCATTAAGATTTCCCTTCACACAAACTAAGGGGCCTAGCCCGAACCATGAAAAACAGCCCCAGTGTTATGCTGGTGAATGAGGACCCAAAAGTGACTTAACG